>NW_027364995.1:0-151071 GCF_046119375.1 Phyllobates terribilis | reverse complement strand
AGCATGATAAAGAAGATTCAAAGAGAGTGAGATGCCAGCTCCTTTCATTCAGTCAGTAGCTTCAATCATTTCTGGTATATGAATAACATGATGTTTTTCAATGGCAAAAATCAATGAATATTGTAAATGCACAAACAGTAATTTCTCCGCATTGCAAGGTGCAATTCTGAATTTTTTTGCTTTTTCCTGCTCCTCTTAGCATGATAAAGAAGATTCAAAGAGAGTGAGATGCCAGCTCTTTTCATTCAGTCAGTAGCTTCAATCATTTCTGGACGTTTTTCAATGGCAAAAATCAATGAATATTGTAAATGCACAAACAGTAATTTCTCCGCATTGCAAGGTGCAATTCTGAAATTTTTTGCTTTTTCCTGCTCCTCTTAGCATGATAAAGAAGATTCAAAGAGAGTGAGATGCCAGCTCCTTTCATTCAGTCAGTAGCTTCAATCATTTCTGGACGTTTTTCAATGGCAAAAATCATTGAATATTGTAAATGCACAAACAGTAATTTCTCCGCATTGCAAGGTGCAATTCTGAAATTTTTTGCTTTTTCCTGCTCCTCTTAGCATGATAAAGAAGATTCAAAGAGAGTGAGATGCCAGCTCCTTTCATTCAGTCAGTAGCTTCAATCATTTCTGGTATATGAATAACATGATGTTTTTCAATGGCAAAAATCAATGAATATTGTAAATGCACAAACAGTAATTTCTCCGCATTGCAAGGTGCAATTCTGAAATTTTTTGCTTTTTCCTGCTCCTCTTAGCATGATAAAGAAGATTCAGAGAGTGAGATGCCAGCTCCTTTCATTCAGTCAGTAGCTTCAATCATTTCTGGACGTTTTTCAATGGCAAAAATCAATGAATATTGTAAATGCACAAACAGTAATTTCTCCGCATTGCAAGGTGCAATTCTGAAATTTTTTGCTTTTTCCTGCTCCTCTTAGCATGATAAACAAGATTCAAAGAGAGTGAGATACCAGCTCCTTTCATTCAGTCAGTAGCTTCAATCATTTCTGGACGTTTTTCAATGGCAAAAATCAATGAATATTGTAAATGCACAAACAGTAATTTCTCCGCATTGCAAGGTGCAATTCTGAAATTTTTTGCTTTTTCCTGCTCCTCTTAGCATGATAAAGAAGATTCAAAGAGAGTGAGATGCCAGCTCCTTTCATTCAGTCAGTAGCTTCAAACATTTCTGGTATATGAATAACATGATGTTTTTCAATGGCAAAAATCAATGAATATTGTAAATGCACAAACAGTAATTTCTCCGCATTGCAAGGTGCAATTCTGAAATTTTTTGCTTTTTCCTGCTCCTCTTAGCATGATAAAGAAGATTCAAAGAGAGTGAGATGCCAGCTCCTTTCATTCAGTCAGTAGCTTCAATCATTTCTGGACATTTTTCAATGGCAAAAATCAATGAATATTGTAAATGCACAAACAGTAATTTCTCCGCATTGCAAGGTGCAATTCTGAAATTTTTTGCTTTTTCCTGCTCCTCTTAGCATGATAAAGAAGATTCAAAGAGAGTGAGATGCCAGCTCCTTTCATTCAGTCAGTAGCTTCAATCATTTCTGGACGTTTTTCAATGGCAAAAATCATTGAATATTGTAAATGCACAAACAGTAATTTCTCCGCATTGCAAGGTGCAATTCTGAAATTTTTTGCTTTTTCCTGCTCCTCTTAGCATGATAAAGAAGATTCAAAGAGAGTGAGATGCCAGCTCCTTTCATTCAGTCAGTAGCTTCAATCATTTCTGGTATATGAATAACATGATGTTTTTCAATGGCAAAAATCAATGAATATTGTAAATGCACAAACAGTAATTTCTCCGCATTGCAAGGTGCAATTCTGAAATTTTTTGCTTTTTCCTGCTCCTCTTAGCATGATAAAGAAGATTCAGAGAGTGAGATGCCAGCTCCTTTCATTCAGTCAGTAGCTTCAATCATTTCTGGATGTTTTTCAATGGCAAAAATCAATGAATATTGTAAATGCACAAACAGTAATTTCTCCGCATTGCAAGGTGCAATTCTGAAATTTTTTGCTTTTTCCTGCTCCTCTTAGCATGATAAAGAAGATTCAAAGAGAGTGAGATGCCAGCTCCTTTCATTCAGTCAGTAGCTTCAAACATTTCTGGTATATGAATAACATGATGTTTTTCAATGGCAAAAATCAATGAATATTGTAAATGCACAAACAGTAATTTCTCCGCATTGCAAGGTGCAATTCTGAAATTTTTTGCTTTTTCCTGCTCCTCTTAGCATGATAAAGAAGATTCAAAGAGAGTGAGATGCCAGCTCCTTTCATTCAGTCAGTAGCTTCAATCATTTCTGGACATTTTTCAATGGCAAAAATCAATGAATATTGTAAATGCACAAACAGTAATTTCTCCGCATTGCAAGGTGCAATTCTGAAATTTTTTGCTTTTTCCTGCTCCTCTTAGCATGATAAAGAAGATTCAAAGAGAGTGAGATGCCAGCTCCTTTCATTCAGTCAGTAGCTTCAAACATTTCTGGTATATGAATAACATGATGTTTTTCAATGGCAAAAATCAATGAATATTGTAAATGCACAAACAGTAATTTCTCCGCATTGCAAGGTGCAATTCTGAAATTTTTTGCTTTTTCCTGCTCCTCTTAGCATGATAAAGAAGATTCAAAGAGAGTGAGATGCCAGCTCCTTTCATTCAGTCAGTAGCTTCAATCATTTCTGGACGTTTTTCAATGGCAAAAATCAATGAATATTGTAAATGCACAAACAGTAATTTCTCCGCATTGCAAGGTGCAATTCTGAAATTTTTTGCTTTTTCCTGCTCCTCTTAGCATGATAAACAAGATTCAAAGAGAGTGAGATGCCAGCTCCTTTCATTCAGTCAGTAGCTTCAATCATTTCTGGTATATGAATAACATGATGTTTTTCAATGGCAAAAATCAATGAATATTGTAAATGCACAAACAGTAATTTCTCCGCATTGCAAGGTGCAATTCTGAAATTTTTTGCTTTTTTCTGCTCCTCTTAGCATGATAAAGAAGACTCAAAGAGAGTGAGATGCCAGCTCCTTTCATTCAGTCAGTAGCTTCAAACATTTCTGGTATATGAATAACATGATGTTTTTCAATGGCAAAAATCAATGAATATTGTAAATGCACAAACAGTAATTTCTCCGCATTGCAAGGTGCAATTCTGAAATTTTTTGCTTTTTCCTGCTCCTCTTAGCATGATAAAGAAGATTCAAAGAGAGTGAGATGCCAGCTCCTTTCATTCAGTCAGTAGCTTCAATCATTTCTGGACGTTTTTCAATGGCAAAAATCAATGAATATTGTAAATGCACAAACAGTAATTTCTCCGCATTGCAAGGTGCAATTCTGAAATTTTTTGCTTTTTCCTGCTCCTCTTAGCATGATAAACAAGATTCAAAGAGAGTGAGATGCCAGCTCCTTTCATTCAGTCAGTAGCTTCAATCATTTCTGGACGTTTTTCAATGGCAAAAATCAATGAATATTGTAAATGCACAAACAGTAATTTCTCCGCATTGCAAGGTGCAATTCTGAAATTTTTTGCTTTTTCCTGCTCCTCTTAGCATGATAAAGAAGATTCAGAGAGAGTGAGATGCCAGCTCCTTTCATTCAGTCAGTAGCTACAATCATTTCTGGACGTTTTTCAATGGCAAAAATCAATGAATATTGTAAATGCACAAACAGTAATTTCTCCGCATTGCAAGGTGCAATTCTGAAATTTTTTGCTTTTTCCTGCTCCTCTTAGCATGATAAAGAAGATTCAAAGAGAGTGAGATGCCAGCTCCTTTCATTCAGTCAGTAGCTTCAAACAATTCTGGTATATGAATAACATGATGTTTTTCAATGGCAAAAATCAATGAATATTGTAAATGCACAAACAGTAATTTCTCCGCATTGCAAGGTGCAATTCTGAAATTTTTTGCTTTTTCCTGCTCCTCTTAGCATGATAAAGAAGATTCAAAGAGAGTGAGATGCCAGCTCCTTTCATTCAGTCAGTAGCTTCAATCATTTCTGGACGTTTTTCAATGGCAAAAATCATTGAATATTGTAAATGCACAAACAGTAATTTCTCCGCATTGCAAGGTGCAATTCTGAAATTTTTTGCTTTTTCCTGCTCCTCTTAGCATGATAAAGAAGATTCAAAGAGAGTGAGATGCCAGCTCCTTTCATTCAGTCAGTAGCTTCAATCATTTCTGGAATATGAATAACATGATGTTTTTCAATGGCAAAAATCAATGAATATTGTAAATGCACAAACAGTAATTTCTCCGCATTGCAAGGTGCAATTCTGAAATTTTTTGCTTTTTTCTGCTCCTCTTAGCATGATAAAGAAGACTCAAAGAGAGTGAGATGCCAGCTCCTTTCATTCAGTCAGTAGCTTCAAACATTTCTGGTATATGAATAACATGATGTTTTTCAATGGCAAAAATCAATGAATATTGTAAATGCACAAACAGTAATTTCTCCGCATTGCAAGGTGCAATTCTGAAATTTTTTGCTTTTTCCTGCTCCTCTTAGCATGATAAAGAAGATTCAAAGAGAGTGAGATGCCAGCTCCTTTCATTCAGTCAGTAGCTTCAATCATTTCTGGACGTTTTTCAATGGCAAAAATCAATGAATATTGTAAATGCACAAACAGTAATTTCTCCGCATTGCAAGGTGCAATTCTGAAATTTTTTGCTTTTTCCTGCTCCTCTTAGCATGATAAACAAGATTCAAAGAGAGTGAGATGCCAGCTCCTTTCATTCAGTCAGTAGCTTCAATCATTTCTGGACGTTTTTCAATGGCAAAAATCAATGAATATTGTAAATGCACAAACAGTAATTTCTCCGCATTGCAAGGTGCAATTCTGAAATTTTTTGCTTTTTCCTGCTCCTCTTAGCATGATAAAGAAGATTCAGAGAGAGTGAGATGCCAGCTCCTTTCATTCAGTCAGTAGCTACAATCATTTCTGGACGTTTTTCAATGGCAAAAATCAATGAATATTGTAAATGCACAAACAGTAATTTCTCCGCATTGCAAGGTGCAATTCTGAAATTTTTTGCTTTTTCCTGCTCCTCTTAGCATGATAAAGAAGATTCAAAGAGAGTGAGATGCCAGCTCCTTTCATTCAGTCAGTAGCTTCAAACATTTCTGGTATTTGAATAACATGATGTTTTTCAATGGCAAAAATCAATGAATATTGTAAATGCACAAACAGTAATTTCTCCGCATTGCAAGGTGCAATTCTGAAATTTTTTGCTTTTTCCTGCTCCTCTTAGCATGATAAAGAAGATTCAAAGAGAGTGAGATGCCAGCTCCTTTCATTCAGTCAGTAGCTTCAATCATTTCTGGACGTTTTTCAATGGCAAAAATCATTGAATATTGTAAATGCACAAACAGTAATTTCTCCGCATTGCAAGGTGCAATTCTGAAATTTTTTGCTTTTTCCTGCTCCTCTTAGCATGATAAAGAAGATTCAAAGAGAGTGAGATGCCAGCTCCTTTCATTCAGTCAGTAGCTTCAATCATTTCTGGAATATGAATAACATGATGTTTTTCAATGGCAAAAATCAATGAATATTGTAAATGCACAAACAGTAATTTCTCCGCATTGCAAGGTGCAATTCTGAAATTTTTTGCTTTTTCCTGCTCCTCTTAGCATGATAAAGAAGATTCAAAGAGAGTGAGATGCCAGCTCCTTTCATTCAGTCAGTAGCTTCAATCATTTCTGGACGTTTTTCAATGGCAAAAATCATTGAATATTGTAAATGCACAAACAGTAATTTCTCCGCATTGCAAGGTGCAATTCTGAAATTTTTTGCTTTTTCCTGCTCCTCTTAGCATGATAAAGAAGATTCAAAGAGAGTGAGATGCCAGCTCCTTTCATTCAGTCAGTAGCTTCAAACATTTCTGGTATATGAATAACATGATGTTTTTCAATGGCAAAAATCAATGAATATTGTAAATGCACAAACAGTAATTTCTCCGCATTGCAAGGTGCAATTCTGAAATTTTTTGCTTTTTACTGCTCCTCTTAGCATGATAAAGAAGATTCAAAGAGAGTGAGATGCCAGCTCCTTTCATTCAGTCAGTAGCTTCAATCATTTCTGGACGTTTTTCAATGGCAAAAATCATTGAATATTGTAAATGCACAAACAGTAATTTCTCCGCATTGCAAGGTGCAATTCTGAAATTTTTTGCTTTTTCCTGCTCCTCTTAGCATGATAAAGAAGATTCAAAGAGAGTGAGATGCCAGCTCCTTTCATTCAGTCAGTAGCTTCAATCATTTCTGGTATATGAATAACATGATGTTTTTCAATGGCAAAAATCAATGAATATTGTAAATGCACACAGTAATTTCTCCGCATTGCAAGGTGCAATTCTGAAATTTTTTGCTTTTTTCTGCTCCTCTTAGCATGATAAAGAAGACTCAAAGAGAGTGAGATGCCAGCTCCTTTCATTCAGTCAGTAGCTTCAAACATTTCTGGTATATGAATAACATGATGTTTTTCAATGGCAAAAATCAATGAATATTGTAAATGCACAAACAGTAATTTCTCCGCATTGCAAGGTGCAATTCTGAAATTTTTTGCTTTTTCCTGCTCCTCTTAGCATGATAAAGAAGATTCAAAGAGAGTGAGATGCCAGCTCCTTTCATTCAGTCAGTAGCTTCAATCATTTCTGGACGTTTTTCAATGGCAAAAATCAATGAATATTGTAAATGCACAAACAGTAATTTCTCCGCATTGCAAGGTGCAATTCTGAAATTTTTTGCTTTTTCCTGCTCCTCTTAGCATGATAAACAAGATTCAAAGAGAGTGAGATGCCAGCTCCTTTCATTCAGTCAGTAGCTTCAATCATTTCTGGACGTTTTTCAATGGCAAAAATCAATGAATATTGTAAATGCACAAACAGTAATTTCTCCGCATTGCAAGGTGCAATTCTGAAATTTTTTGCTTTTTCCTGCTCCTCTTAGCATGATAAAGAAGATTCAGAGAGAGTGAGATGCCAGCTCCTTTCATTCAGTCAGTAGCTACAATCATTTCTGGACGTTTTTCAATGGCAAAAATCAATGAATATTGTAAATGCACAAACAGTAATTTCTCCGCATTGCAAGGTGCAATTCTGAAATTTTTTGCTTTTTCCTGCTCCTCTTAGCATGATAAAGAAGATTCAAAGAGAGTGAGATGCCAGCTCCTTTCATTCAGTCAGTAGCTTCAAACATTTCTGGTATATGAATAACATGATGTTTTTCAATGGCAAAAATCAATGAATATTGTAAATGCACAAACAGTAATTTCTCCGCATTGCAAGGTGCAATTCTGAAATTTTTTGCTTTTTCCTGCTCCTCTTAGCATGATAAAGAAGATTCAAAGAAAGTGAGATGCCAGCTCCTTTCATTCAGTCAGTAGCTTCAATCATTTCTGGACGTTTTTCAATGGCAAAAATCATTGAATATTGTAAATGCACAAACAGTAATTTCTCCGCATTGCAAGGTGCAATTCTGAAATTTTTTGCTTTTTCCTGCTCCTCTTAGCATGATAAAGAAGATTCAAAGAGAGTGAGATGCCAGCTCCTTTCATTCAGTCAGTAGCTTCAATCATTTCTGGAATATGAATAACATGATGTTTTTCAATGGCAAAAATCAATGAATATTGTAAATGCACAAACAGTAATTTCTCCGCATTGCAAGGTGCAATTCTGAAATTTTTTGCTTTTTCCTGCTCCTCTTAGCATGATAAAGAAGATTCAAAGAGAGTGAGATGCCAGCTCCTTTCATTCAGTCAGTAGCTTCAATCATTTCTGGACGTTTTTCAATGGCAAAAATCATTGAATATTGTAAATGCACAAACAGTAATTTCTCCGCATTGCAAGGTGCAATTCTGAAATTTTTTGCTTGTTCCTGCTCCTCTTAGCATGATAAAGAAGATTCAAAGAGAGTGAGATGCCAGCTCCTTTCATTCAGTCAGTAGCTTCAATCATTTCTGGTATATGAATAACATATTTTTCAATGGCAAAAATCAATGAATATTGTAAATGCACAAACAGTAATTTCTCCGCATTGCAAGGTGCAATTCTGAATTTTTTTGCTTTTTCCTGCTCCTCTTAGCATGATAAAGAAGATTCAAAGAGAGTGAGATGCCAGCTCCTTTCATTCAGTCAGTAGCTTCAATCATTTCTGGAATATGAATAACATGATGTTTTTCAATGGCAAAAATCAATGAATATTGTAAATGCACAAACAGTAATTTCTCCGCATTGCAAGGTGCAATTCTGAAATTTTTTGCTTTTTTCTGCTCCTCTTAGCATGATAAAGAAGACTCAAAGAGAGTGAGATGCCAGCTCCTTTCATTCAGTCAGTAGCTTCAAACATTTCTGGTATATGAATAACATGATGTTTTTCAATGGCAAAAATCAATGAATATTGTAAATGCACAAACAGTAATTTCTCCGCATTGCAAGGTGCAATTCTGAAATTTTTTGCTTTTTCCTGCTCCTCTTAGCATGATAAAGAAGATTCAAAGAGAGTGAGATGCCAGCTCCTTTCATTCAGTCAGTAGCTTCAATCATTTCTGGACGTTTTTCAATGGCAAAAATCAATGAATATTGTAAATGCACAAACAGTAATTTCTCCGCATTGCAAGGTGCAATTCTGAAATTTTTTGCTTTTTCCTGCTCCTCTTAGCATGATAAACAAGATTCAAAGAGAGTGAGATGCCAGCTCCTTTCATTCAGTCAGTAGCTTCAATCATTTCTGGACGTTTTTCAATGGCAAAAATCAATGAATATTGTAAATGCACAAACAGTAATTTCTCCGCATTGCAAGGTGCAATTCTGAAATTTTTTGCTTTTTCCTGCTCCTCTTAGCATGATAAAGAAGATTCAGAGAGAGTGAGATGCCAGCTCCTTTCATTCAGTCAGTAGCTACAATCATTTCTGGACGTTTTTCAATGGCAAAAATCAATGAATATTGTAAATGCACAAACAGTAATTTCTCCGCATTGCAAGGTGCAATTCTGAAATTTTTTGCTTTTTCCTGCTCCTCTTAGCATGATAAAGAAGATTCAAAGAGAGTGAGATGCCAGCTCCTTTCATTCAGTCAGTAGCTTCAAACATTTCTGGTATATGAATAACATTATGTTTTTCAATGGCAAAAATCAATGAATATTGTAAATGCACAAACAGTAATTTCTCCGCCTTGCAAGGTGCAATTCTGAAATTTTTTGCTTTTTCCTGCTCCTCTTAGCATGATAAAGAAGATTCAAAGAGAGTGAGATGCCAGCTCCTTTCATTCAGTCAGTAGCTTCAATCATTTCTGGACGTTTTTCAATGGCAAAAATCATTGAATATTGTAAATGCACAAACAGTAATTTCTCCGCATTGCAAGGTGCAATTCTGAAATTTTTTGCTTTTTCCTGCTCCTCTTAGCATGATAAAGAAGATTCAAAGAGAGTGAGATGCCAGCTCCTTTCATTCAGTCAGTAGCTTCAATCATTTCTGGTATATGAATAACATGATGTTTTTCAATGGCAAAAATCAATGAATATTGTAAATGCACACAGTAATTTCTCCGCATTGCAAGGTGCAATTCTGAAATTTTTTGCTTTTTTCTGCTCCTCTTAGCATGATAAAGAAGACTCAAAGAGAGTGAGATGCCAGCTCCTTTCATTCAGTCAGTAGCTTCAAACATTTCTGGTATATGAATAACATGATGTTTTTCAATGGCAAAAATCAATGAATATTGTAAATGCACAAACAGTAATTTCTCCGCATTGCAAGGTGCAATTCTGAAATTTTTTGCTTTTTCCTGCTCCTCTTAGCATGATAAAGAAGATTCAAAGAGAGTGAGATGCCAGCTCCTTTCATTCAGTCAGTAGCTTCAATCATTTCTGGACGTTTTTCAATGGCAAAAATCAATGAATATTGTAAATGCACAAACAGTAATTTCTCCGCATTGCAAGGTGCAATTCTGAAATTTTTTGCTTTTTCCTGCTCCTCTTAGCATGATAAACAAGATTCAAAGAGAGTGAGATGCCAGCTCCTTTCATTCAGTCAGTAGCTTCAATCATTTCTGGACGTTTTTCAATGGCAAAAATCAATGAATATTGTAAATGCACAAACAGTAATTTCTCCGCATTGCAAGGTGCAATTCTGAAATTTTTTGCTTTTTCCTGCTCCTCTTAGCATGATAAAGAAGATTCAGAGAGAGTGAGATGCCAGCTCCTTTCATTCAGTCAGTAGCTACAATCATTTCTGGACGTTTTTCAATGGCAAAAATCAATGAATATTGTAAATGCACAAACAGTAATTTCTCCGCATTGCAAGGTGCAATTCTGAAATTTTTTGCTTTTTCCTGCACCTCTTAGCATGATAAAGAAGATTCAAAGAGAGTGAGATGCCAGCTCCTTTCATTCAGTCAGTAGCTTCAAACATTTCTGGTATATGAATAACATGATGTTTTTCAATGGCAAAAATCAATGAATATTGTAAATGCACAAACAGTAATTTCTCCGCATTGCAAGGTGCAATTCTGAAATTTTTTGCTTTTTCCTGCACCTCTTAGCATGATAAAGAAGATTCAAAGAGAGTGAGATGCCAGCTCCTTTCATTCAGTCAGTAGCTTCAAACATTTCTGGTATATGAATAACATGATGTTTTTCAATGGCAAAAATCAATGAATATTGTAAATGCACAAACAGTAATTTCTCCGCATTGCAAGGTGCAATTCTGAAATTTTTTGCTTTTTCCTGCTCCTCTTAGCATGATAAAGAAGATTCAAAGAGAGTGAGATGCCAGCTCCTTTCATTCAGTCAGTAGCTTCAATCATTTCTGGAATATGAATAACATGATGTTTTTCAATGGCAAAAATCAATGAATATTGTAAATGCACAAACAGTAATTTCTCCGCATTGCAAGGTGCAATTCTGAAATTTTTTGCTTTTTCCTGCTCCTCTTAGCATGATAAAGAAGATTCAAAGAGAGTGAGATGCCAGCTCCTTTCATTCAGTCAGTAGCTTCAATCATTTCTGGACGTTTTTCAATGGCAAAAATCATTGAATATTGTAAATGCACAAACAGTAATTTCTCCGCATTGCAAGGTGCAATTCTGAAATTTTTTGCTTTTTCCTGCTCCTCTTAGCATGATAAAGAAGATTCAAAGAGAGTGAGATGCCAGCTCCTTTCATTCAGTCAGTAGCTTCAATCATTTCTGGTATATGAATAACATATTTTTCAATGGCAAAAATCAATGAATATTGTAAATGCACAAACAGTAATTTCTCCGCATTGCAAGGTGCAATTCTGAATTTTTTTGCTTTTTCCTGCTCCTCTTAGCATGATAAAGAAGATTCAAAGAGAGTGAGATGCCAGCTCCTTTCATTCAGTCAGTAGCTTCAATCATTTCTGGACGTTTTTCAATGGCAAAAATCAATGAATATTGTAAATGCACAAACAGTAATTTCTCCGCATTGCAAGGTGCAATTCTGAAATTTTTTGCTTTTTCCTGCTCCTCTTAGCATGATAAACAAGATTCAAAGAGAGTGAGATGCCAGCTCCTTTCATTCAGTCAGTAGCTTCAATCATTTCTGGACGTTTTTCAATGGCAAAAATCAATGAATATTGTAAATGCACAAACAGTAATTTCTCCGCATTGCAAGGTGCAATTCTGAAATTTTTTGCTTTTTCCTGCTCCTCTTAGCATGATAAAGAAGATTCAAAGAGAGTGAGATGCCAGCTCCTTTCATTCAGTCAGTAGCTTCAATCATTTCTGGACGTTTTTCAATGGCAAAAATCAATGAATATTGTAAATGCACAAACAGTAATTTCTCCGCATTGCAAGGTGCAATTCTGAAATTTTTTGCTTTTTCCTGCTCCTCTTAGCATGATAAACAAGATTCAAAGAGAGTGAGATGCCAGCTCCTTTCATTCAGTCAGTAGCTTCAATCATTTCTGGACGTTTTTCAATGGCAAAAATCAATGAATATTGTAAATGCACAAACAGTAATTTCTCCGCATTGCAAGGTGCAATTCTGAAATTTTTTGCTTTTTCCTGCTCCTCTTAGCATGATAAAGAAGATTCAGAGAGAGTGAGATGCCAGCTCCTTTCATTCAGTCAGTAGCTACAATCATTTCTGGACGTTTTTCAATGGCAAAAATCAATGAATATTGTAAATGCACAAACAGTAATTTCTCCGCATTGCAAGGTGCAATTCTGAAATTTTTTGCTTTTTCCTGCTCCTCTTAGCATGATAAAGAAGATTCAAAGAGAGTGAGATGCCAGCTCCTTTCATTCAGTCAGTAGCTTCAAACATTTCTGGTATATGAATAACATGATGTTTTTCAATGGCAAAAATCAATGAATATTGTAAATGCACAAACAGTAATTTCTCCGCATTGCAAGGTGCAATTCTGAAATTTTTTGCTTTTTCCTGCTCCTCTTAGCATGATAAAGAAGATTCAGAGAGAGTGAGATGCCAGCTCCTTTCATTCAGTCAGTAGCTACAATCATTTCTGGACGTTTTTCAATGGCAAAAATCAATGAATATTGTAAATGCACAAACAGTAATTTCTCCGCATTGCAAGGTGCAATTCTGAAATTTTTTGCTTTTTCCTGCTCCTCTTAGCATGATAAAGAAGATTCAAAGAGAGTGAGATGCCAGCTCCTTTCATTCAGTCAGTAGCTTCAAACATTTCTGGTATATGAATAACATGATGTTTTTCAATGGCAAAAATCAATTAATATTGTAAATGCACAAACAGTAATTTCTCCGCATTGCAAGGTGCAATTCTGAAATTTTTTGCTTTTTCCTGCTCCTCTTAGCATGATAAAGAAGATTCAAAGAGAGTGAGATGCCAGCTCCTTTCATTCAGTCAGTAGCTTCAATCATTTCTGGACGTTTTTCAATGGCAAAAATCATTGAATATTGTAAATGCACAAACAGTAATTTCTCCGCATTGCAAGGTGCAATTCTGAAATTTTTTGCTTTTTCCTGCTCCTCTTAGCATGATAAAGAAGATTCAAAGAGAGTGAGATGCCAGCTCCTTTCATTCAGTCAGTAGCTTCAATCATTTCTGGAATATGAATAACATGATGTTTTTCAATGGCAAAAAACAATGAATATTGTAAATGCACAAACAGTAATTTCTCCGCATTGCAAGGTGCAATTCTGAAATTTTTTGCTTTTTCCTGCTCCTCTTAGCATGATAAAGAAGATTCAAAGAGAGTGAGATGCCAGCTCCTTTCATTCAGTCAGTAGCTTCAATCATTTCTGGACGTTTTTCAATGGCAAAAATCATTGAATATTGTAAATGCACAAACAGTAATTTCTCCGCATTGCAAGGTGCAATTCTGAAATTTTTTGCTTTTTCCTGCTCCTCTTAGCATGATAAAGAAGATTCAAAGAGAGTGAGATGCCAGCTCCTTTCATTCAGTCAGTAGCTTCAATCATTTCTGGTATATGAATAACATGATGTTTTTCAATGGCAAAAATCAATGAATATTGTAAATGCACAAACAGTAATTTCTCCGCATTGCAAGGTGCAATTCTGAATTTTTTTGCTTTTTCCTGCTCCTCTTAGCATGATAAAGAAGATTCAAAGAGAGTGAGATGCCAGCTCCTTTCATTCAGTCAGTAGCTTCAATCATTTCTGGACGTTTTTCAATGGCAAAAATCAATGAATATTGTAAATGCACAAACAGTAATTTCTCCGCATTGCAAGGTGCAATTCTGAAATTTTTTGCTTTTTCCTGCTCCTCTTAGCATGATAAAGAAGATTCAAAGAGAGTGAGATGCCAGCTCCTTTCATTCAGTCAGTAGCTTCAATCATTTCTGGACGTTTTTCAATGGCAAAAATCAATGAATATTGTAAATGCACAAACAGTAATTTCTCCGCATTGCAAGGTGCAATTCTGAAATTTTTTGCTTTTTCCTGCTCCTCTTAGCATGATAAACAAGATTCAAAGAGAGTGAGATGCCAGCTCCTTTCATTCAGTCAGTAGCTTCAATCATTTCTGGATGTTTTTCAATGGCAAAAATCAATGAATATTGTAAATGCACAAACAGTAATTTCTCCGCATTGCAAGGTGCAATTCTGAAATTTTTTGCTTTTTCCTGCTCCTCTTAGCATGATAAAGAAGATTCAGAGAGAGTGAGATGCCAGCTCCTTTCATTCAGTCAGTAGCTACAATCATTTCTGGACGTTTTTCAATGGCAAAAATCAATGAATATTGTAAATGCACAAACAGTAATATCTCCGCATTGCAAGGTGCAATTCTGAAATTTTTTGCTTTTTCCTGCTCCTCTTAGCATGATAAAGAAGATTCAAAGAGAGTGAGATGCCAGCTCCTTTCATTCAGTCAGTAGCTTCAATCATTTCTGGACGTTTTTCAATGGCAAAAATCATTGAATATTGTAAATGCACAAACAGTAATTTCTCCGCATTGCAAGGTGCAATTCTGAAATTTTTTGCTTTTTCCTGCTCCTCTTAGCATGATAAAGAAGATTCAAAGAGAGTGAGATGCCAGCTCCTTTCATTCAGTCAGTAGCTTCAATCATTTCTGGAATATGAATAACATGATGTTTTTCAATGGCAAAAATCAATGAATATTGTAAATGCACAAACAGTAATTTCTCCGCATTGCAAGGTGCAATTCTGAAATTTTTTGCTTTTTCCTGCTCCTCTTAGCATGATAAAGAAGATTCAAAGAGAGTGAGATGCCAGCTCCTTTCATTCAGTCAGTAGCTTCAATCATTTCTGGACGTTTTTCAATGGCAAAAATCAATGAATATTGTAAATGCACAAACAGTAATTTCTCCGCATTGCAAGGTGCAATTCTGAAATTTTTTGCTTTTTCCTGCTCCTCTTAGCATGATAAAGAAGATTCAAAGAGAGTGAGATGCCAGCTCCTTTCATTCAGTCAGTAGCTTCAAACATTTCTGGTATATGAATAACATGATGTTTTTCAATGGCAAAAATCAATTAATATTGTAAATGCACAAACAGTAATTTCTCCGCATTGCAAGGTGCAATTCTGAAATTTTTTGCTTTTTCCTGCTCCTCTTAGCATGATAAAGAAGATTCAAAGAGAGTGAGATGCCAGCTCCTTTCATTCAGTCAGTAGCTTCAATCATTTCTGGACGTTTTTCAATGGCAAAAATCATTGAATATTGTAAATGCACAAACAGTAATTTCTCCGCATTGCAAGGTGCAATTCTGAAATTTTTTGCTTTTTCCTGCTCCTCTTAGCATGATAAAGAAGATTCAAAGAGAGTGAGATGCCAGCTCCTTTCATTCAGTCAGTAGCTTCAATCATTTCTGGAATATGAATAACATGATGTTTTTCAATGGCAAAAAACAATGAATATTGTAAATGCACAAACAGTAATTTCTCCGCATTGCAAGGTGCAATTCTGAAATTTTTTGCTTTTTCCTGCTCCTCTTAGCATGATAAAGAAGATTCAAAGAGAGTGAGATGCCAGCTCCTTTCATTCAGTCAGTAGCTTCAATCATTTCTGGACGTTTTTCAATGGCAAAAATCATTGAATATTGTAAATGCACAAACAGTAATTTCTCCGCATTGCAAGGTGCAATTCTGAAATTTTTTGCTTTTTCCTGCTCCTCTTAGCATGATAAAGAAGATTCAAAGAGAGTGAGATGCCAGCTCCTTTCATTCAGTCAGTAGCTTCAATCATTTCTGGTATATGAATAACATGATGTTTTTCAATGGCAAAAATCAATGAATATTGTAAATGCACAAACAGTAATTTCTCCGCATTGCAAGGTGCAATTCTGAATTTTTTTGCTTTTTCCTGCTCCTCTTAGCATGATAAAGAAGATTCAAAGAGAGTGAGATGCCAGCTCCTTTCATTCAGTCAGTAGCTTCAATCATTTCTGGACGTTTTTCAATGGCAAAAATCAATGAATATTGTAAATGCACAAACAGTAATTTCTCCGCATTGCAAGGTGCAATTCTGAAATTTTTTGCTTTTTCCTGCTCCTCTTAGCATGATAAAGAAGATTCAAAGAGAGTGAGATGCCAGCTCCTTTCATTCAGTCAGTAGCTTCAATCATTTCTGGACGTTTTTCAATGGCAAAAATCAATGAATATTGTAAATGCACAAACAGTAATTTCTCCGCATTGCAAGGTGCAATTCTGAAATTTTTTGCTTTTTCCTGCTCCTCTTAGCATGATAAACAAGATTCAAAGAGAGTGAGATGCCAGCTCCTTTCATTCAGTCAGTAGCTTCAATCATTTCTGGATGTTTTTCAATGGCAAAAATCAATGAATATTGTAAATGCACAAACAGTAATTTCTCCGCATTGCAAGGTGCAATTCTGAAATTTTTTGCTTTTTCCTGCTCCTCTTAGCATGATAAAGAAGATTCAGAGAGAGTGAGATGCCAGCTCCTTTCATTCAGTCAGTAGCTACAATCATTTCTGGACGTTTTTCAATGGCAAAAATCAATGAATATTGTAAATGCACAAACAGTAATATCTCCGCATTGCAAGGTGCAATTCTGAAATTTTTTGCTTTTTCCTGCTCCTCTTAGCATGATAAAGAAGATTCAAAGAGAGTGAGATGCCAGCTCCTTTCATTCAGTCAGTAGCTTCAATCATTTCTGGACGTTTTTCAATGGCAAAAATCATTGAATATTGTAAATGCACAAACAGTAATTTCTCCGCATTGCAAGGTGCAATTCTGAAATTTTTTGCTTTTTCCTGCTCCTCTTAGCATGATAAAGAAGATTCAAAGAGAGTGAGATGCCAGCTCCTTTCATTCAGTCAGTAGCTTCAATCATTTCTGGAATATGAATAACATGATGTTTTTCAATGGCAAAAATCAATGAATATTGTAAATGCACAAACAGTAATTTCTCCGCATTGCAAGGTGCAATTCTGAAATTTTTTGCTTTTTCCTGCTCCTCTTAGCATGATAAAGAAGATTCAAAGAGAGTGAGATGCCAGCTCCTTTCATTCAGTCAGTAGCTTCAATCATTTCTGGACGTTTTTCAATGGCAAAAATCAATGAATATTGTAAATGCACAAACAGTAATTTCTCCGCATTGCAAGGTGCAATTCTGAAATTTTTTGCTTTTTCCTGCTCCTCTTAGCATGATAAAGAAGATGCAAAGAGAGTGAGATGCCAGCTCCTTTCATTCAGTCAGTAGCTTCAATCATTTCTGGTATATGAATAACATATTTTTCAATGGCAAAAATCAATGAATATTGTAAATGCACAAACAGTAATTTCTCCGCATTGCAAGGTGCAATTCTGAATTTTTTTGCTTTTTCCTGCTCCTCTTAGCATGATAAAGAAGATTCAAAGAGAGTGAGATGCCAGCTCCTTTCATTCAGTCAGTAGCTTCAATCATTTCTGGACGTTTTTCAATGGCAAAAATCAATGAATATTGTAAATGCACAAACAGTAATTTCTCCGCATTGCAAGGTGCAATTCTGAAATTTTTTGCTTTTTCCTGCTCCTCTTAGCATGATAAACAAGATTCAAAGAGAGTGAGATGCCAGCTCCTTTCATTCAGTCAGTAGCTTCAATCATTTCTGGACGTTTTTCAATGGCAAAAATCAATGAATATTGTAAATGCACAAACAGTAATTTCTCCGCATTGCAAGGTGCAATTCTGAAATTTTTTGCTTTTTCCTGCTCCTCTTAGCATGATAAAGAAGATTCAAAGAGAGTGAGATGCCAGCTCCTTTCATTCAGTCAGTAGCTTCAATCATTTCTGGACGTTTTTCAATGGCAAAAATCAATGAATATTGTAAATGCACAAACAGTAATTTCTCCGCATTGCAAGGTGCAATTCTGAAATTTTTTGCTTTTTCCTGCTCCTCTTAGCATGATAAACAAGATTCAAAGAGAGTGAGATGCCAGCTCCTTTCATTCAGTCAGTAGCTTCAATCATTTCTGGACGTTTTTCAATGGCAAAAATCAATGAATATTGTAAATGCACAAACAGTAATTTCTCCGCATTGCAAGGTGCAATTCTGAAATTTTTTGCTTTTTCCTGCTCCTCTTAGCATGATAAACAAGATTCAAAGAGAGTGAGATGCCAGCTCCTTTCATTCAGTCAGTAGCTTCAATCATTTCTGGACGTTTTTCAATGGCAAAAATCAATGAATATTGTAAATGCACAAACAGTAATTTCTCCGCATTGCAAGGTGCAATTCTGAAATTTTTTGCTTTTTCCTGCTCCTCTTAGCATGATAAAGAAGATTCAGAGAGAGTGAGATGCCAGCTCCTTTCATTCAGTCAGTAGCTACAATCATTTCTGGACGTTTTTCAATGGCAAAAATCAATGAATATTGTAAATGCACAAACAGTAATTTCTCCGCATTGCAAGGTGCAATTCTGAAATTTTTTGCTTTTTCCTGCTCCTCTTAGCATGATAAAGAAGATTCAAAGAGAGTGAGATGCCAGCTCCTTTCATTCAGTCAGTAGCTTCAATCATTTCTGGACGTTTTTCAATGGCAAAAATCATTGAATATTGTAAATGCACAAACAGTAATTTCTCCGCATTGCAAGGTGCAATTCTGAAATTTTTTGCTTTTTCCTGCTCCTCTTAGCATGATAAAGAAGATTCAAAGAGAGTGAGATGCCAGCTCCTTTCATTCAGTCAGTAGCTTCAATCATTTCTGGAATATGAATAACATGATGTTTTTCAATGGCAAAAATCAATGAATATTGTAAATGCACAAACAGTAATTTCTCCGCATTGCAAGGTGCAATTCTGAAATTTTTTGCTTTTTCCTGCTCCTCTTAGCATGATAAAGAAGATTCAAAGAGAGTGAGATGCCAGCTCCTTTCATTCAGTCAGTAGCTTCAATCATTTCTGGACGTTTTTCAATGGCAAAAATCATTGAATATTGTAAATGCACAAACAGTAATTTCTCCGCATTGCAAGGTGCAATTCTGAAATTTTTTGCTTTTTCCTGCTCCTCTTAGCATGATAAAGAAGATTCAAAGAGAGTGAGATGCCAGCTCCTTTCATTCAGTCAGTAGCTTCAATCATTTCTGGTATATGAATAACATATTTTTCAAAGGCAAAAATCAATGAATATTGTAAATGCACAAACAGTAATTTCTCCGCATTGCAAGGTGCAATTCTGAATTTTTTTGCTTTTTCCTGCTCCTCTTAGCATGATAAAGAAGATTCAAAGAGAGTGAGATGCCAGCTCCTTTCATTCAGTCAGTAGCTTCAATCATTTCTGGACGTTTTTCAATGGCAAAAATCAATGAATATTGTAAATGCACAAACAGTAATTTCTCCGCATTGCAAGGTGCAATTCTGAAATTTTTTGCTTTTTCCTGCTCCTCTTAGCATGATAAACAAGATTCAAAGAGAGTGAGATGCCAGCTCCTTTTATTCAGTCAGTAGCTTCAATCATTTCTGGACGTTTTTCAATGGCAAAAATCAATGAATATTGTAAATGCACAAACAGTAATTTCTCCGCATTGCAAGGTGCAATTCTGAAATTTTTTGCTTTTTCCTGCTCCTCTTAGCATGATAAAGAAGATTCAAAGAGAGTGAGATGCCAGCTCCTTTCATTCAGTCAGTAGCTTCAATCATTTCTGGACGTTTTTCAATGGCAAAAATCAATGAATATTGTAAATGCACAAACAGTAATTTCTCCGCATTGCAAGGTGCAATTCTGAAATTTTTTGCTTTTTCCTGCTCCTCTTAGCATGATAAAGAAGATTCAAAGAGAGTGAGATGCCAGCTCCTTTCATTCAGTCAGTAGCTTCAATCATTTCTGGACGTTTTTCAATGGCAAAAATCATTGAATATTGTAAATGCACAAACAGTAATTTCTCCGCATTGCAAGGTGCAATTCTGAAATTTTTTGCTTTTTCCTGCTCCTCTTAGCATGATAAAGAAGATTCAAAGAGAGTGAGATGCCAGCTCCTTTCATTCAGTCAGTAGCTTCAATCATTTCTGGTATATGAATAACATGATGTTTTTCAATGGCAAAAATCAATGAATATTGTAAATGCACAAACAGTAATTTCTCCGCATTGCAAGGTGCAATTCTGAATTTTTTTGCTTTTTCCTGCTCCTCTTAGCATGATAAAGAAGATTCAAAGAGAGTGAGATGCCAGCTCCTTTCATTCAGTCAGTAGCTTCAATCATTTCTGGACGTTTTTCAATGGCAAAAATCAATGAATATTGTAAATGCACAAACAGTAATTTCTCCGCATTGCAAGGTGCAATTCTGAAATTTTTTGCTTTTTCCTGCTCCTCTTAGCATGATAAACAAGATTCAAAGAGAGTGAGATGCCAGCTCCTTTCATTCAGTCAGTAGCTTCAATCATTTCTGGACGTTTTTCAATGGCAAAAATCAATGAATATTGTAAATGCACAAACAGTAATTTCTCCGCATTGCAAGGTGCAATTCTGAAATTTTTTGCTTTTTCCTGCTCCTCTTAGCATGATAAAGAAGATTGAAAGAGAGTGAGATGCCAGCTCCTTTCATTCAGTCAGTAGCTTCAATCATTTCTGGACGTTTTTCAATGGCAAAAATCAATGAATATTGTAAATGCACAAACAGTAATTTCTCCGCATTGCAAGGTGCAATTCTGAAATTTTTTGCTTTTTCCTGCTCCTCTTAGCATGATAAACAAGATTCAAAGAGAGTGAGATGCCAGCTCCTTTCATTCAGTCAGTAGCTTCAATCATTTCTGGACGTTTTTCAATGGCAAAAATCAATGAATATTGTAAATGCACAAACAGTAATTTCTCCGCATTGCAAGGTGCAATTCTGAAATTTTTTGCTTTTTCCTGCTCCTCTTAGCATGATAAAGAAGATTCAGAGAGAGTGAGATGCCAGCTCCTTTCATTCAGTCAGTAGCTACAATCATTTCTGGACGTTTTTCAATGGCAAAAATCAATGAATATTGTAAATGCACAAACAGTAATTTCTCCGCATTGCAAGGTGCAATTCTGAATTTTTTTGCTTTTTCCTGCTCCTCTTAGCATGATAAAGAAGATTCAAAGAGAGTGAGATGCCAGCTCCTTTCATTCAGTCAGTAGCTTCAAACATTTCTGGTATATGAATAACATGATGTTTTTCAATGGCAAAAATCAATGAATATTGTAAATGCACAAACAGTAATTTCTCCGCATTGCAAGGTGCAATTCTGAAATTTTTTGCTTTTTCCTGCTCCTCTTAGCATGATAAAGAAGATTCAAAGAGAGTGAGATGCCAGCTCCTTTCATTCAGTCAGTAGCTTCAATCATTTCTGGACGTTTTTCAATGGCAAAAATCAATGAATATTGTAAATGCACAAACAGTAATTTCTCCGCATTGCAAGGTGCAATTCTGAAATTTTTTGCTTTTTCCTGCTCCTCTTAGCATGATAAACAAGATTCAAAGAGAGTGAGATGCCAGCTCCTTTCATTCAGTCAGTAGCTTCAATCATTTCTGGACGTTTTTCAATGGCAAAAATCATTGAATATTGTAAATGCACAAACAGTAATTTCTCCGCATTGCAAGGTGCAATTCTGAAATTTTTTGCTTTTTCCTGCTCCTCTTAGCATGATAAAGAAGATTCAAAGAGAGTGAGATGCCAGCTCCTTTCATTCAGTCAGTAGCTTCAATCATTTCTGGTATATGAATAACGATGTTTTTCAATGGCAAAAATCAATGAATATTGTAAATGCACAAACAGTAATTTCTCCGCATTGCAAGGTGCAATTCTGAATTTTTTTGCTTTTTCCTGCTCCTCTTAGCATGATAAAGAAGATTCAAAGAGAGTGAGATGCCAGCTCCTTTCATTCAGTCAGTAGCTTCAATCATTTCTGGACGTTTTTCAATGGCAAAAATCAATGAATATTGTAAATGCACAAACAGTAATTTCTCCGCATTGCAAGGTGCAATTCTGAAATTTTTTGCTTTTTCCTGCTCCTCTTAGCATGATAAACAAGATTCAAAGAGAGTGAGATGCCAGCTCCTTTCATTCAGTCAGTAGCTTCAATCATTTCTGGACGTTTTTCAATGGCAAAAATCAATGAATATTGTAAATGCACAAACAGTAATTTCTCCGCATTGCAAGGTGCAATTCTGAAATTTTTTGCTTTTTCCTGCTCCTCTTAGCATGATAAAGAAGATTGAAAGAGAGTGAGATGCCAGCTCCTTTCATTCAGTCAGTAGCTTCAATCATTTCTGGACGTTTTTCAATGGCAAAAATCAATGAATATTGTAAATGCACAAACAGTAATTTCTCCGCATTGCAAGGTGCAATTCTGAAATTTTTTGCTTTTTCCTGCTCCTCTTAGCATGATAAACAAGATTCAAAGAGAGTGAGATGCCAGCTCCTTTCATTCAGTCAGTAGCTTCAATCATTTCTGGACGTTTTTCAATGGCAAAAATCAATGATTATTGTAAATGCACAAACAGTAATTTCTCCGCATTGCAAGGTGCAATTCTGAAATTTTTTGCTTTTTCCTGCTCCTCTTAGCATGATAAAGAAGATTCAGAGAGAGTGAGATGCCAGCTCCTTTCATTCAGTCAGTAGCTACAATCATTTCTGGACGTTTTTCAATGGCAAAAATCAATGAATATTGTAAATGCACAAACAGTAATTTCTCCGCATTGCAAGGTGCAATTCTGAAATTTTTTGCTTTTTCCTGCTCCTCTTAGCATGATAAAGAAGATTCAAAGAGAGTGAGATGCCAGCTCCTTTCATTCAGTCAGTAGCTTCAAACATTTCTGGTATATGAATAACATGATGTTTTTCAATGGCAAAAATCAATGAATATTGTAAATGCACAAACAGTAATTTCTCCG
This sequence comes from Phyllobates terribilis, assembly GCF_046119375.1. NCBI lineage: Eukaryota > Metazoa > Chordata > Amphibia > Anura > Dendrobatidae > Phyllobates > Phyllobates terribilis. The sequence continues at coordinate 128,277 of NW_027364995.1, read as the reverse complement.
CATTGCAAGGTGCAATTCTGAAATTTTTTGCTTTTTCCTGCTCCTCTTAGCATGATAAAGAAGATTCAAAGAGAGTGAGATGCCAGCTCCTTTCATTCAGTCAGTAGCTTCAATCATTTCTGGACGTTTTTCAATGGCAAAAATCATTGAATATTGTAAATGCACAAACAGTAATTTCTCCGCATTGCAAGGTGCAATTCTGAAATTTTTTGCTTTTTCCTGCTCCTCTTAGCATGATAAAGAAGATTCAAAGAGAGTGAGATGGCAGCTCCTTTCATTCAGTCAGTAGCTTCAATCATTTCTGGAATATGAATAACATGATGTTTTTCAATGGCAAAAATCAATGAATATTGTAAATGCACAAACAGTAATTTCTCCGCATTGCAAGGTGCAATTCTGAAATTTTTTGCTTTTTCCTGCTCCTCTTAGCATGATAAAGAAGATTCAAAGAGAGTGAGATGCCAGCTCCTTTCATTCAGTCAGTAGCTTCAATCATTTCTGGACGTTTTTCAATGGCAAAAATCATTGAATATTGTAAATGCACAAACAGTAATTTCTCCGCATTGCAAGGTGCAATTCTGAAATTTTTTGCTTTTTACTGCTCCTCTTAGCATGATAAAGAAGATTCAAAGAGAGTGAGATGCCAGCTCCTTTCATTCAGTCAGTAGCTTCAATCATTTCTGGTATATGAATAACATGATGTTTTTCAATGGCAAAAATCAATGAATATTGTAAATGCACAAACAGTAATTTCTCCGCATTGCAAGGTGCAATTCTGAAATTTTTTGCTTTTTCCTGCTCCTCTTAGCATGATAAAGAAGATTCAAAGAGAGTGAGATGCCAGCTCCTTTCATTCAGTCAGTAGCTTCAATCATTTCTGGACGTTTTTCAATGGCAAAAATCAATGAATATTGTAAATGCACAAACAGTAATTTCTCCGCATTGCAAGGTGCAATTCTGAAATTTTTTGCTTTTTCCTGCTCCTCTTAGCATGATAAAGAAGATTCAAAGAGAGTGAGATGCCAGCTCCTTTCATTCAGTCAGTAGCTTCAATCATTTCTGGACGTTTTTCAATGGCAAAAATCAATGAATATTGTAAATGCACAAACAGTAATTTCTCCGCATTGCAAGGTGCAATTCTGAAATTTTTTGCTTTTTCCTGCTCCTCTTAGCATGATAAAGAAGATTCAAAGAGAGTGGGATGCCAGCTCCTTTCATTCAGTCAGTAGCTTCAAACATTTCTGGTATATGAATAACATGATGTTTTTCAATGGCAAAAATCAATGAATATTGTAAATGCACAAACAGTAATTTCTCCGCATTGCAAGGTGCAATTCTGAAATTTTTTGCTTTTTCCTGCTCCTCTTAGCATGATAAAGAAGATTCAAAGAGAGTGAGATGCCAGCTCCTTTCATTCAGTCAGTAGCTTCAATCATTTCTGGACATTTTTCAATGGCAAAAATCAATGAATATTGTAAATGCACAAACAGTAATTTCTCCGCATTGCAAGGTGCAATTCTGAAATTTTTTGCTTTTTCCTGCTCCTCTTAGCATGATAAAGAAGATTCAAAGAGAGTGAGATGCCAGCTCCTTTCATTCAGTCAGTAGCTTCAAACATTTCTGGTATATGAATAACATGATGTTTTTCAATGGCAAAAATCAATGAATATTGTAAATGCACAAACAGTAATTTCTCCGCATTGCAAGGTGCAATTCTGAAATTTTTTGCTTTTTCCTGCTCCTCTTAGCATGATAAAGAAGATTCAAAGAGAGTGAGATGCCAGCTCCTTTCATTCAGTCAGTAGCTTCAATCATTTCTGGACGTTTTTCAATGGCAAAAATCAATGAATATTGTAAATGCACAAACAGTAATTTCTCCGCATTGCAAGGTGCAATTCTGAAATTTTTTGCTTTTTTCTGCTCCTCTTAGCATGATAAAGAAGACTCAAAGAGAGTGAGATGCCAGCTCCTTTCATTCAGTCAGTAGCTTCAAACATTTCTGGTATATGAATAACATGATGTTTTTCAATGGCAAAAATCAATGAATATTGTAAATGCACAAACAGTAATTTCTCCGCATTGCAAGGTGCAATTCTGAAATTTTTTGCTTTTTCCTGCTCCTCTTAGCATGATAAAGAAGATTCAAAGAGAGTGAGATGCCAGCTCCTTTCATTCAGTCAGTAGCTTCAATCATTTCTGGACATTTTTCAATGGCAAAAATCAATGAATATTGTAAATGCACAAACAGTAATTTCTCCGCATTGCAAGGTGCAATTCTGAAATTTTTTGCTTTTTCCTGCTCCTCTTAGCATGATAAAGAAGATTCAAAGAGAGTGAGATGCCAGCTCCTTTCATTCAGTCAGTAGCTTCAAACATTTCTGGTATATGAATAACATGATGTTTTTCAATGGCAAAAATCAATGAATATTGTAAATGCACAAACAGTAATTTCTCCGCATTGCAAGGTGCAATTCTGAAATTTTTTGCTTTTTCCTGCTCCTCTTAGCATGATAAAGAAGATTCAAAGAGAGTGAGATACCAGCTCCTTTCATTCAGTCAGTAGCTTCAATCATTTCTGGACGTTTTTCAATGGCAAAAATCAATGAATATTGTAAATGCACAAACAGTAATTTCTCCGCATTGCAAGGTGCAATTCTGAAATTTTTTGCTTTTTCCTGCTCCTCTTAGCATGATAAACAAGATTCAAAGAGAGTGAGATGCCAGCTCCTTTCATTCAGTCAGTAGCTTCAATCATTTCTGGACGTTTTTCAATGGCAAAAATCAATGAATATTGTAAATGCACAAACAGTAATTTCTCCGCATTGCAAGGTGCAATTCTGAAATTTTTTGCTTTTTTCTGCTCCTCTTAGCATGATAAAGAAGACTCAAAGAGAGTGAGATGCCAGCTCCTTTCATTCAGTCAGTAGCTTCAAACATTTCTGGTATATGAATAACATGATGTTTTTCAATGGCAAAAATCAATGAATATTGTAAATGCACAAACAGTAATTTCTCCGCATTGCAAGGTGCAATTCTGAAATTTTTTGCTTTTTCCTGCTCCTCTTAGCATGATAAAGAAGATTCAAAGAGAGTGAGATGCCAGCTCCTTTCATTCAGTCAGTAGCTTCAATCATTTCTGGACATTTTTCAATGGCAAAAATCAATGAATATTGTAAATGCACAAACAGTAATTTCTCCGCATTGCAAGGTGCAATTCTGAAATTTTTTGCTTTTTCCTGCTCCTCTTAGCATGATAAAGAAGATTCAAAGAGAGTGAGATGCCAGCTCCTTTCATTCAGTCAGTAGCTTCAAACATTTCTGGTATATGAATAACATGATGTTTTTCAATGGCAAAAATCAATGAATATTGTAAATGCACAAACAGTAATTTCTCCGCATTGCAAGGTGCAATTCTGAAATTTTTTGCTTTTTCCTGCTCCTCTTAGCATGATAAAGAAGATTCAAAGAGAGTGAGATGCCAGCTCCTTTCATTCAGTCAGTAGCTTCAATCATTTCTGGACGTTTTTCAATGGCAAAAATCAATGAATATTGTAAATGCACAAACAGTAATTTCTCCGCATTGCAAGGTGCAATTCTGAAATTTTTTGCTTTTTCCTGCTCCTCTTAGCATGATAAACAAGATTCAAAGAGAGTGAGATGCCAGCTCCTTTCATTCAGTCAGTAGCTTCAATCATTTCTGGACGTTTTTCAATGGCAAAAATCAATGAATATTGTAAATGCACAAACAGTAATTTCTCCGCATTGCAAGGTGCAATTCTGAAATTTTTTGCTTTTTTCTGCTCCTCTTAGCATGATAAAGAAGACTCAAAGAGAGTGAGATGCCAGCTCCTTTCATTCAGTCAGTAGCTTCAAACATTTCTGGTATATGAATAACATGATGTTTTTCAATGGCAAAAATCAATGAATATTGTAAATGCACAAACAGTAATTTCTCCGCATTGCAAGGTGCAATTCTGAAATTTTTTGCTTTTTCCTGCTCCTCTTAGCATGATAAAGAAGATTCAAAGAGAGTGAGATGCCAGCTCCTTTCATTCAGTCAGTAGCTTCAATCATTTCTGGACGTTTTTCAATGGCAAAAATCAATGAATATTGTAAATGCACAAACAGTAATTTCTCCGCATTGCAAGGTGCAATTCTGAAATTATTTGCTTTTTCCTGCTCCTCTTAGCATGATAAACAAGATTCAAAGAGAGTGAGATGCCAGCTCCTTTCATTCAGTCAGTAGCTTCAATCATTTCTGGACGTTTTTCAATGGCAAAAATCAATGAATATTGTAAATGCACAAACAGTAATTTCTCCGCATTGCAAGGTGCAATTCTGAAATTTTTTGCTTTTTTCTGCTCCTCTTAGCATGATAAAGAAGACTCAAAGAGAGTGAGATGCCAGCTCCTTTCATTCAGTCAGTAGCTTCAAACATTTCTGGTATATGAATAACATGATGTTTTTCAATGGCAAAAATCAATGAATATTGTAAATGCACAAACAGTAATTTCTCCGCATTGCAAGGTGCAATTCTGAAATTTTTTGCTTTTTCCTGCTCCTCTTAGCATGATAAAGAAGATTCAAAGAGAGTGAGATGCCAGCTCCTTTCATTCAGTCAGTAGCTTCAATCATTTCTGGACATTTTTCAATGGCAAAAATCAATGAATATTGTAAATGCACAAACAGTAATTTCTCCGCATTGCAAGGTGCAATTCTGAAATTTTTTGCTTTTTCCTGCTCCTCTTAGCATGATAAAGAAGATTCAAAGAGAGTGAGATGCCAGCTCCTTTCATTCAGTCAGTAGCTTCAAACATTTCTGGTATATGAATAACATGATGTTTTTCAATGGCAAAAATCAATGAATATTGTAAATGCACAAACAGTAATTTCTCCGCATTGCAAGGTGCAATTCTGAAATTTTTTGCTTTTTCCTGCTCCTCTTAGCATGATAAAGAAGATTCAAAGAGAGTGAGATGCCAGCTCCTTTCATTCAGTCAGTAGCTTCAATCATTTCTGGACGTTTTTCAATGGCAAAAATCAATGAATATTGTAAATGCACAAACAGTAATTTCTCCGCATTGCAAGGTGCAATTCTGAAATTTTTTGCTTTTTCCTGCTCCTCTTAGCATGATAAACAAGATTCAAAGAGAGTGAGATGCCAGCTCCTTTCATTCAGTCAGAAGCTTCAATCATTTCTGGACGTTTTTCAATGGCAAAAATCAATGAATATTGTAAATGCACAAACAGTAATTTCTCCGCATTGCAAGGTGCAATTCTGAAATTTTTTGCTTTTTTCTGCTCCTCTTAGCATGATAAAGAAGACTCAAAGAGAGTGAGATGCCAGCTCCTTTCATTCAGTCAGTAGCTTCAAACATTTCTGGTATATGAATAACATGATGTTTTTCAATGGCAAAAATCAATGAATATTGTAAATGCACAAACAGTAATTTCTCCGCATTGCAAGGTGCAATTCTGAAATTTTTTGCTTTTTCCTGCTCCTCTTAGCATGATAAAGAAGATTCAAAGAGAGTGAGATGCCAGCTCCTTTCATTCAGTCAGTAGCTTCAATCATTTCTGGACGTTTTTCAATGGCAAAAATCAATGAATATTGTAAATGCACAAACAGTAATTTCTCCGCATTGCAAGGTGCAATTCTGAAATTTTTTGCTTTTTCCTGCTCCTCTTAGCATGATAAAGAAGATTCAAAGAGAGTGAGATGCCAGCTCCTTTCATTCAGTCAGTAGCTTCAATCATTTCTGGACGTTTTTCAATGGCAAAAATCATTGAATATTGTAAATGCACAAACAGTAATTTCTCCGCATTGCAAGGTGCAATTCTGAAATTTTTTGCTTTTTCCTGCTCCTCTTAGCATGATAAAGAAGATTCAAAGAGAGTGAGATGCCAGCTCCTTTCATTCAGTCAGTAGCTTCAATCATTTCTGGTATATGAATAACATGATGTTTTTCAATGGAAAAATCAATGAATATTGTAAATGCACAAACAGTAATTTCTCCGCATTGCAAGGTGCAATTCTGAAATTTTTTGCTTTTTCCTGCTCCTCTTAGCATGATAAAGAAGATTCAAAGAGAGTGAGATGCCAGCTCCTTTCATTCAGTCAGTAGCTTCAATCATTTCTGGATGTTTTTCAATGGCAAAAATCATTGAATATTGTAAATGCACAAACAGTAATATCTCCGCATTGCAAGGTGCAATTCTGAAATTTTTTGCTTTTTCCTGCTCCTCTTAGCATGATAAAGAAGATTCAAAGAGAGTGAGATGCCAGCTCCTTTCATTCAGTCAGTAGCTTCAATCATTTCTGGTATATGAATAACATGATGTTTTTCAATGGCAAAAATCAATGAATATTGTAAATGCACAAACAGTAATTTCTCCGCATTGCAAGGTGCAATTCTGAAATTTTTTGCTTTTTCCTGCTCCTCTTAGCATGATAAAGAAGATTCAAAGAGAGTGAGATGCCAGCTCCTTTCATTCAGTCAGTAGCTTCAATCATTTCTGGACGTTTTTCAATGGCAAAAATTAATGAATATTGTAAATGCACAAACAGTAATTTCTCCGCATTGCAAGGTGCAATTCTGAAATTTTTTGCTTTTTCCTGCTCCTCTTAGCATGATAAAGAAGATTCAAAGAGAGTGAGATGCCAGCTCCTTTCATTCAGTCAGTAGCTTCAATCATTTCTGGACGTTTTTCAATGGCAAAAATCAATGAATATTGTAAATGCACAAACAGTAATTTCTCCGCATTGCAAGGTGCAATTCTGAAATTTTTTGCTTTTTCCTGCTCCTCTTAGCATGATAAAGAAGATTCAAAGAGAGTGAGATGCCAGCTCCTTTCATTCAGTCAGTAGCTTCAAACATTTCTGGTATATGAATAACATGATGTTTTTCAATGGCAAAAATCAATGAATATTGTAAATGCACAAACAGTAATTTCTCCGCATTGCAAGGTGCAATTCTGAAATTTTTTGCTTTTTCCTGCTCCTCTTAGCATGATAAAGAAGATTCAAAGAGAGTGAGATGCCAGCTCCTTTCATTCAGTCAGTAGCTTCAATCATTTCTGGACGTTTTTCAATGGCAAAAATCAATGAATATTGTAAATGCACAAACAGTAATTTCTCCGCATTGCAAGGTGCAATTCTGAAATTTTTTGCTTTTTCCTGCTCCTCTTAGCATGATAAAGAAGATTCAAAGAGAGTGAGATGCCAGCTCCTTTCATTCAGTCAGTAGCTTCAAACATTTCTGGTATATGAATAACATGTTTTTCAATGGCAAAAATCAATGAATATTGTAAATGCACAAACAGTAATTTCTCCGCATTGCAAGGTGCAATTCTGAAATTTTTTGCTTTTTCCTGCTCCTCTTAGCATGATAAAGAAGATTCAAAGAGAGTGAGATGCCAGCTCCTTTCATTCAGTCAGTAGCTTCAATCATTTCTGGACGTTTTTCAATGGCAAAAATCATTGAATATTGTAAATGCACAAACAGTAATTTCTCCGCATTGCAAGGTGCAATTCTGAAATTTTTTGCTTTTTCCTGCTCCTCTTAGCATGATAAAGAAGATTCAAAGAGAGTGAGATGCCAGCTCCTTTCATTCAGTCAGTAGCTTCAATCATTTCTGGTATATGAATAACATGATGTTTTTCAATGGAAAAATCAATGAATATTGTAAATGCACAAACAGTAATTTCTCCGCATTGCAAGGTGCAATTCTGAAATTTTTTGCTTTTTCCTGCTCCTCTTAGCATGATAAAGAAGATTCAAAGAGAGTGAGATGCCAGCTCCTTTCATTCAGTCAGTAGCTTCAATCATTTCTGGACGTTTTTCAATGGCAAAAATCATTGAATATTGTAAATGCACAAACAGTAATATCTCCGCATTGCAAGGTGCAATTCTGAAATTTTTTGCTTTTTCCTGCTCCTCTTAGCATGATAAAGAAGATTCAAAGAGAGTGAGATGCCAGCTCCTTTCATTCAGTCAGTAGCTTCAATCATTTCTGGTATATGAATAACATGATGTTTTTCAATGGCAAAAATCAATGAATATTGTAAATGCACAAACAGTAATTTCTCCGCATTGCAAGGTGCAATTCTGAAATTTTTTGCTTTTTCCTGCTCCTCTTAGCATGATAAAGAAGATTCAAAGAGAGTGAGATGCCAGCTCCTTTCATTCAGTCAGTAGCTTCAATCATTTCTGGACGTTTTTCAATGGCAAAAATCAATGAATATTGTAAATGCACAAACAGTAATTTCTCCGCATTGCAAGGTGCAATTCTGAAATTTTTTGCTTTTTCCTGCTCCTCTTAGCATGATAAAGAAGATTCAAAGAGAGTGAGATGCCAGCTCCTTTCATTCAGTCAGTAGCTTCAATCATTTCTGGACGTTTTTCAATGGCAAAAATCAATGAATATTGTAAATGCACAAACAGTAATTTCTCCGCATTGCAAGGTGCAATTCTGAAATTTTTTGCTTTTTCCTGCTCCTCTTAGCATGATAAAGAAGATTCAAAGAGAGTGAGATGCCAGCTCCTTTCATTCAGTCAGTAGCTTCAAACATTTCTGGTATATGAATAACATGATGTTTTTCAATGGCAAAAATCAATGAATATTGTAAATGCACAAACAGTAATTTCTCCGCATTGCAAGGTGCAATTCTGAAATTTTTTGCTTTTTCCTGCTCCTCTTAGCATGATAAAGAAGATTCAAAGAGAGTGAGATGCCAGCTCCTTTCATTCAGTCAGTAGCTTCAATCATTTCTGGACGTTTTTCAATGGCAAAAATCAATGAATATTGTAAATGCACAAACAGTAATTTCTCCGCATTGCAAGGTGCAATTCTGAAATTTTTTGCTTTTTCCTGCTCCTCTTAGCATGATAAAGAAGATTCAAAGAGAGTGAGATGCCAGCTCCTTTCATTCAGTCAGTAGCTTCAAACATTTCTGGTATATGAATAACATGATGTTTTTCAATGGCAAAAATCAATGAATATTGTAAATGCACAAACAGTAATTTCTCCGCATTGCAAGGTGCAATTCTGAAATTTTTTGCTTTTTCCTGCTCCTCTTAGCATGATAAAGAAGATTCAAAGAGAGTGAGATGCCAGCTCCTTTCATTCAGTCAGTAGCTTCAATCATTTCTGGACGTTTTTCAATGGCAAAAATCAATGAATATTGTAAATGCACAAACAGTAATTTCTCCGCATTGCAAGGTGCAATTCTGAAATTTTTTGCTTTTTCCTGCTCCTCTTAGCATGATAAACAAGATTCAAAGAGAGTGAGATGCCAGCTCCTTTCATTCAGTCAGTAGCTTCAATCATTTCTGGACGTTTTTCAATGGCAAAAATCAATGAATATTGTAAATGCACAAACAGTAATTTCTCCGCATTGCAAGGTGCAATTCTGAAATTTTTTGCTTTTTTCTGCTCCTCTTAGCATGATAAAGAAGACTCAAAGAGAGTGAGATGCCAGCTCCTTTCATTCAGTCAGTAGCTTCAAACATTTCTGGTATATGAATAACATGATGTTTTTCAATGGCAAAAATCAATGAATATTGTAAATACACAAACAGTAATTTCTCCGCATTGCAAGGTGCAATTCTGAAATTTTTTGCTTTTTCCTGCTCCTCTTAGCATGATAAAGAAGATTCAAAGAGAGTGAGATGCCAGCTCCTTTCATTCAGTCAGTAGCTTCAATCATTTCTGGACATTTTTCAATGGCAAAAATCAATGAATATTGTAAATGCACAAACAGTAATTTCTCCGCATTGCAAGGTGCAATTCTGAAATTTTTTGCTTTTTCCTGCTCCTCTTAGCATGATAAAGAAGATTCAAAGAGAGTGAGATGCCAGCTCCTTTCATTCAGTCAGTAGCTTCAAACATTTCTGGTATATGAATAACATGATGTTTTTCAATGGCAAAAATCAATGAATATTGTAAATGCACAAACAGTAATTTCTCCGCATTGCAAGGTGCAATTCTGAAATTTTTTGCTTTTTCCTGCTCCTCTTAGCATGATAAAGAAGATTCAAAGAGAGTGAGATGCCAGCTCCTTTCATTCAGTCAGTAGCTTCAATCATTTCTGGACGTTTTTCAATGGCAAAAATCAATGAATATTGTAAATGCACAAACAGTAATTTCTCCGCATTGCAAGGTGCAATTCTGAAATTTTTTGCTTTTTCCTGCTCCTCTTAGCATGATAAAGAAGATTCAAAGAGAGTGAGATGCCAGCTCCTTTCATTCAGTCAGTAGCTTCAATCATTTCTGGACGTTTTTCAATGGCAAAAATCAATGAATATTGTAAATGCACAAACAGTAATTTCTCCGCATTGCAAGGTGCAATTCTGAAATTTTTTGCTTTTTCCTGCTCCTCTTAGCATGATAAAGAAGATTCAAAGAGAGTGAGATGCCAGCTCCTTTCATTCAGTCAGTAGCTTCAAACATTTCTGGTATATGAATAACATGTTTTTCAATGGCAAAAATCAATGAATATTGTAAATGCACAAACAGTAATTTCTCCGCATTGCAAGGTGCAATTCTGAAATTTTTTGCTTTTTCCTGCTCCTCTTAGCATGATAAAGAAGATTCAAAGAGAGTGAGATGCCAGCTCCTTTCATTCAGTCAGTAGCTTCAATCATTTCTGGACGTTTTTCAATGGCAAAAATCATTGAATATTGTAAATGCACAAACAGTAATTTCTCCGCATTGCAAGGTGCAATTCTGAAATTTTTTGATTTTTCCTGCTCCTCTTAGCATGATAAAGAAGATTCAAAGAGAGTGAGATGCCAGCTCCTTTCATTCAGTCAGTAGCTTCAATCATTTCTGGTATATGAATAACATGATGTTTTTCAATGGAAAAATCAATGAATATTGTAAATGCACAAACAGTAATTTCTCCGCATTGCAAGGTGCAATTCTGAAATTTTTTGCTTTTTCCTGCTCCTCTTAGCATGATAAAGAAGATTCAAAGAGAGTGAGATGCCAGCTCCTTTCATTCAGTCAGTAGCTTCAATCATTTCTGGACGTTTTTCAATGGCAAAAATCATTGAATATTGTAAATGCACAAACAGTAATATCTCCGCATTGCAAGGTGCAATTCTGAAATTTTTTGCTTTTTCCTGCTCCTCTTAGCATGATAAAGAAGATTCAAAGAGAGTGAGATGCCAGCTCCTTTCATTCAGTCAGTAGCTTCAATCATTTCTGGTATATGAATAACATGATGTTTTTCAATGGCAAAAATCAATGAATATTGTAAATGCACAAACAGTAATTTCTCCGCATTGCAAGGTGCAATTCTGAAATTTTTTGCTTTTTCCTGCTCCTCTTAGCATGATAAAGAAGATTCAAAGAGAGTGAGATGCCAGCTCCTTTCATTCAGTCAGTAGCTTCAATCATTTCTGGACGTTTTTCAATGGCAAAAATCAATGAATATTGTAAATGCACAAACAGTAATTTCTCCGCATTGCAAGGTGCAATTCTGAAATTTTTTGCTTTTTCCTGCTCCTCTTAGCATGATAAAGAAGATTCAAAGAGAGTGAGATGCCAGCTCCTTTCATTCAGTCAGTAGCTTCAATCATTTCTGGACGTTTTTCAATGGCAAAAATCAATGAATATTGTAAATGCACAAACAGTAATTTCTCCGCATTGCAAGGTGCAATTCTGAAATTTTTTGCTTTTTCCTGCTCCTCTTAGCATGATAAAGAAGATTCAAAGAGAGTGAGATGCCAGCTCCTTTCATTCAGTCAGTAGCTTCAAACATTTCTGGTATATGAATAACATGATGTTTTTCAATGCCAAAAATCAATGAATATTGTAAATGCACAAACAGTAATTTCTCCGCATTGCAAGGTGCAATTCTGAAATTTTTTGCTTTTTCCTGCTCCTCTTAGCATGATAAAGAAGATTCAAAGAGAGTGAGATGCCAGCTCCTTTCATTCAGTCAGTAGCTTCAATCATTTCTGGACGTTTTTCAATGGCAAAAATCAATGAATATTGTAAATGCACAAACAGTAATTTCTCCGCATTGCAAGGTGCAATTCTGAAATTTTTTGCTTTTTCCTGCTCCTCTTAGCATGATAAAGAAGATTCAAAGAGAGTGAGATGCCAGCTCCTTTCATTCAGTCAGTAGCTTCAAACATTTCTGGTATATGAATAACATGATGTTTTTCAATGGCAAAAATCATTGAATATTGTAAATGCACAAACAGTAATTTCTCCGCATTGCAAGGTGCAATTCTGAAATTTTTTGCTTTTTCCTGCTCCTCTTAGCATGATAAAGAAGATTCAAAGAGAGTGAGATGCCAGCTCCTTTCATTCAGTCAGTAGCTTCAATCATTTCTGGACGTTTTTCAATGGCAAAAATCAATGAATATTGTAAATGCACAAACAGTAATTTCTCCGCATTGCAAGGTGCAATTCTGAAATTTTTTGCTTTTTCCTGCTCCTCTTAGCATGATAAACAAGATTCAAAGAGAGTGAGATGCCAGCTCCTTTCATTCAGTCAGTAGCTTCAATCATTTCTGGACATTTTTCAATGGCAAAGATCAATGAATATTGTAAATGCACAAACAGTAATTTCTCCGCATTGCAAGGTGCAATTCTGAAATTTTTTGCTTTTTTCTGCTCCTCTTAGCATGATAAAGAAGACTCAAAGAGAGTGAGATGCCAGCTCCTTTCATTCAGTCAGTAGCTTCAAACATTTCTGGTATATGAATAACATGATGTTTTTCAATGGCAAAAATCAATGAATATTGTAAATGCACAAACAGTAATTTCTCCGCATTGCAAGGTGCAATTCTGAAATTTTTTGCTTTTTCCTGCTCCTCTTAGCATGATAAAGAAGATTCAAAGAGAGTGAGATGCCAGCTCCTTTCATTCAGTCAGTAGCTTCAATCATTTCTGGACATTTTTCAATGGCAAAAATCAATGAATATTGTAAATGCACAAACAGTAATTTCTCCGCATTGCAAGGTGCAATTCTGAAATTTTTTGCTTTTTCCTGCTCCTCTTAGCATGATAAAGAAGATTCAAAGAGAGTGAGATGCCAGCTCCTTTCATTCAGTCAGTAGCTTCAAACATTTCTGGTATATGAATAACATGATGTTTTTCAATGGCAAAAATCAATGAATATTGTAAATGCACAAACAGTAATTTCTCCGCATTGCAAGGTGCAATTCTGAAATTTTTTGCTTTTTCCTGCTCCTCTTAGCATGATAAAGAAGATTCAAAGAGAGTGAGATGCCAGCTCCTTTCATTCAGTCAGTAGCTTCAATCATTTCTGGACGTTTTTCAATGGCAAAAATCAATGAATATTGTAAATGCACAAACAGTAATTTCTCCGCATTGCAAGGTGCAATTCTGAAATTTTTTGCTTTTTCCTGCTCCTCTTAGCATGATAAAGAAGATTCAAAGAGAGTGAGATGCCAGCTCCTTTCATTCAGTCAGTAGCTTCAATCATTTCTGGACGTTTTTCAATGGCAAAAATCAATGAATATTGTAAATGCACAAACAGTAATTTCTCCGCATTGCAAGGTGCAATTCTGAAATTTTTTGCTTTTTCCTGCTCCTCTTAGCATGATGAAGATTCAAAGAGAGTGAGATGCCAGCTCCTTTCATTCAGTCAGTAGCTTCAATCATTTCTGGACGTTTTTCAATGGCAAAAATCATTGAATATTGTAAATGCACAAACAGTAATTTCTGCGCATTGCAAGGTGCAATTCTGAAATTTTTTGCTTTTTCCTGCTCCTCTTAGCATGATAAAGAAGATTCAAAGAGAGTGAGATGCCAGCTCCTTTCATTCAGTCAGTAGCTTCAATCATTTCTGGTATATGAATAACATGATGTTTTTCAATGGCAAAAATCAATGAATATTGTAAATGCACAAACAGTAATTTCTCCGCATTGCAAGGTGCAATTCTGAAATTTTTTGCTTTTTCCTGCTCCTCTTAGCATGATAAAGAAGATTCAAAGAGAGTGAGATGCCAGCTCCTTTCATTCAGTCAGTAGCTTCAAACATTTCTGGTATATGAATAACATGATGTTTTTCAATGGCAAAAATCAATGAATATTGTAAATGCACAAACAGTAATTTCTCCGCATTGCAAGGTGCAATTCTGAAATTTTTTGCTTTTTCCTGCTCCTCTTAGCATGATAAAGAAGATTCAAAGAGAGTGAGATGCCAGCTCCTTTCATTCAGTCAGTAGCTTCAAACATTTCTGGTATATGAATAACATGATGTTTTTCAATGGCAAAAATCAATGAATATTGTAAATGCACAAACAGTAATTTCTCCGCATTGCAAGGTGCAATTCTGAAATTTTTTGCTTTTTCCTGCTCCTCTTAGCATGATAAACAAGATTCAAAGAGAGTGAGATGCCAGCTCCTTTCATTCAGTCAGTAGCTTCAATCATTTCTGGACGTTTTTCAATGGCAAAAATCAATGAATATTGTAAATGCACAAACAGTAATTTCTCCGCATTGCAAGGTGCAATTCTGAAATTTTTTGCTTTTTCCTGCTCCTCTTAGCATGATAAAGAAGATTCAAAGAGAGTGAGATGCCAGCTCCTTTCATTCAGTCAGTAGCTTCAAACATTTCTGGTATATGAATAACATGATGTTTTTCAATGGCAAAAATCAATGAATATTGTAAATGCACAAACAGTAATTTCTCCGCATTGCAAGGTGCAATTCTGAAATTTTTTGCTTTTTCCTGCTCCTCTTAGCATGATAAAGAAGATTCAAAGAGAGTGAGATGCCAGCTCCTTTCATTCAGTCAGTAGCTTCAATCATTTCTGGTATATGAATAACATGATGTTTTTCAATGGCAAAAATCAATGAATATTGTAAATGCACAAACAGTAATTTCTCCGCATTGCAAGGTGCAATTCTGAAATTTTTTGCTTTTTCCTGCTCCTCTTAGCATGATAAAGAAGATTCAAAGAGAGTGAGATGCCAGCTCCTTTCATTCAGTCAGTAGCTTCAATCATTTCTGGACGTTTTTCAATGGCAAAAATCAATGAATATTGTAAATGCACAAACAGTAATTTCTCCGCATTGCAAGGTGCAATTCTGAAATTTTTTGCTTTTTCCTGCTCCTCTTAGCATGATAAAGAAGATTCAAAGAGAGTGAGATGCCAGCTCCTTTCATTCAGTCAGTAGCTTCAATCATTTCTGGACGTTTTTCAATGGCAAAAATCAATGAATATTGTAAATGCACAAACAGTAATTTCTCCGCATTGCAAGGTGCAATTCTGAAATTTTTTGCTTTTTCCTGCTCCTCTTAGCATGATAAAGAAGATTCAAAGAGAGTGAGATGCCAGCTCCTTTCATTCAGTCAGTAGCTTCAATCATTTCTGGTATATGAATAACATGATGTTTTTCAATGGCAAAAATCAATGAATATTGTAAATGCACAAACAGTAATTTCTCCGCATTGCAAGGTGCAATTCTGAAATTTTTTGCTTTTTCCTGCTCCTCTTAGCATGATAAAGAAGATTCAAAGAGAGTGAGATGCCAGCTCCTTTCATTCAGTCAGTAGCTTCAATCATTTCTGGACGTTTTTCAATGGCAAAAATCAATGAATATTGTAAATGCACAAACAGTAATTTCTCCGCATTGCAAGGTGCAATTCTGAAATTTTTTGCTTTTTCCTGCTCCTCTTAGCATGATAAACAAGATTCAAAGAGAGTGAGATGCCAGCTCCTTTCATTCAGTCAGTAGCTTCAATCATTTCTGGACGTTTTTCAATGGCAAAAATCAATGAATATTGTAAATGCACAAACAGTAATTTCTCCGCATTGCAAGGTGCAATTCTGAAATTTTTTGCTTTTTTCTGCTCCTCTTAGCATGATAAAGAAGACTCAAAGAGAGTGAGATGCCAGCTCCTTTCATTCAGTCAGTAGCTTCAAACATTTCTGGTATATGAATAACATGATGTTTTTCAATGGCAAAAATCAATGAATATTGTAAATGCACAAACAGTAATTTCTCCGCATTGCAAGGTGCAATTCTGAAATTTTTTGCTTTTTCCTGCTCCTCTTAGCATGATAAAGAAGATTCAAAGAGAGTGAGATGCCAGCTCCTTTCATTCAGTCAGTAGCTTCAATCATTTCTGGACATTTTTCAATGGCAAAAATCAATGAATATTGTAAATGCACAAACAGTAATTTCTCCGCATTGCAAGGTGCAATTCTGAAATTTTTTGCTTTTTCCTGCTCCTC
Organism: Phyllobates terribilis; assembly: GCF_046119375.1. Taxonomy (NCBI): domain Eukaryota; kingdom Metazoa; phylum Chordata; class Amphibia; order Anura; family Dendrobatidae; genus Phyllobates; species Phyllobates terribilis. The sequence goes on along the minus strand of NW_027364995.1, from coordinate 112,051 downwards.
TTAGCATGATAAAGAAGATTCAAAGAGAGTGAGATGCCAGCTCCTTTCATTCAGTCAGTAGCTTCAAACATTTCTGGTATATGAATAACATGATGTTTTTCAATGGCAAAAATCAATGAATATTGTAAATGCACAAACAGTAATTTCTCCGCATTGCAAGGTGCAATTCTGAAATTTTTTGCTTTTTCCTGCTCCTCTTAGCATGATAAAGAAGATTCAAAGAGAGTGAGATGCCAGCTCCTTTCATTCAGTCAGTAGCTTCAATCATTTCTGGACGTTTTTCAATGGCAAAAATCAATGAATATTGTAAATGCACAAACAGTAATTTCTCCGCATTGCAAGGTGCAATTCTGAAATTTTTTGCTTTTTCCTGCTCCTCTTAGCATGATAAAGAAGATTCAAAGAGAGTGAGATGCCAGCTCCTTTCATTCAGTCAGTAGCTTCAATCATTTCTGGACGTTTTTCAATGGCAAAAATCAATGAATATTGTAAATGCACAAACAGTAATTTCTCCGCATTGCAAGGTGCAATTCTGAAATTTTTTGCTTTTTCCTGCTCCTCTTAGCATGATAAAGAAGATTCAAAGAGAGTGAGATGCCAGCTCCTTTCATTCAGTCAGTAGCTTCAATCATTTCTGGACGTTTTTCAATGGCAAAAATCAATGAATATTGTAAATGCACAAACAGTAATTTCTCCGCATTGCAAGGTGCAATTCTGAAATTTTTTGCTTTTTCCTGCTCCTCTTAGCATGATAAAGAAGATTCAAAGAGAGTGAGATGCCAGCTCCTTTCATTCAGTCAGTAGCTTCAAACATTTCTGGTATATGAATAACATGATGTTTTTCAATGGCAAAAATCAATGAATATTGTAAATGCACAAACAGTAATTTCTCCGCATTGCAAGGTGCAATTCTGAAATTTTTTGCTTTTTCCTGCTCCTCTTAGCATGATAAAGAAGATTCAAAGAGAGTGAGATGCCAGCTCCTTTCATTCAGTCAGTAGCTTCAATCATTTCTGGACGTTTTTCAATGGCAAAAATCAATGAATATTGTAAATGCACAAACAGTAATTTCTCCGCATTGCAAGGTGCAATTCTGAAATTTTTTGCTTTTTCCTGCTCCTCTTAGCATGATAAAGAAGATTCAAAGAGAGTGAGATGCCAGCTCCTTTCATTCAGTCAGTAGCTTCAATCATTTCTGGACGTTTTTCAATGGCAAAAATCAATGAATATTGTAAATGCACAAACAGTAATTTCTCCGCATTGCAAGGTGCAATTCTGAAATTTTTTGCTTTTTCCTGCTCCTCTTAGCATGATAAAGAAGATTCAAAGAGAGTGAGATGCCAGCTCCTTTCATTCAGTCAGTAGCTTCAAACATTTCTGGTATATGAATAACATGATGTTTTTCAATGGCAAAAATCAATGAATATTGTAAATGCACAAACAGTAATTTCTCCGCATTGCAAGGTGCAATTCTGAAATTTTTTGCTTTTTCCTGCTCCTCTTAGCATGATAAAGAAGATTCAAAGAGAGTGAGATGCCAGCTCCTTTCATTCAGTCAGTAGCTTCAATCATTTCTGGACGTTTTTCAATGGCAAAAATCAATGAATATTGTAAATGCACAAACAGTAATTTCTCCGCATTGCAAGGTGCAATTCTGAAATTTTTTGCTTTTTCCTGCTCCTCTTAGCATGATAAACAAGATTCAAAGAGAGTGAGATGCCAGCTCCTTTCATTCAGTCAGTAGCTTCAATCATTTCTGGACGTTTTTCAATGGCAAAAATCAATGAATATTGTAAATGCACAAACAGTAATTTCTCCGCATTGCAAGGTGCAATTCTGAAATTTTTTGCTTTTTTCTGCTCCTCTTAGCATGATAAAGAAGACTCAAAGAGAGTGAGATGCCAGCTCCTTTCATTCAGTCAGTAGCTTCAAACATTTCTGGTATATGAATAACATGATGTTTTTCAATGGCAAAAATCAATGAATATTGTAAATGCACAAACAGTAATTTCTCCGCATTGCAAGGTGCAATTCTGAAATTTTTTGCTTTTTCCTGCTCCTCTTAGCATGATAAAGAAGATTCAAAGAGAGTGAGATGCCAGCTCCTTTCATTCAGTCAGTAGCTTCAATCATTTCTGGACATTTTTCAATGGCAAAAATCAATGAATATTGTAAATGCACAAACAGTAATTTCTCCGCATTGCAAGGTGCAATTCTGAAATTTTTTGCTTTTTCCTGCTCCTCTTAGCATGATAAAGAAGATTCAAAGAGAGTGAGATGCCAGCTCCTTTCATTCAGTCAGTAGCTTCAAACATTTCTGGTATATGAATAACATGATGTTTTTCAATGGCAAAAATCAATGAATATTGTAAATGCACAAACAGTAATTTCTCCGCATTGCAAGGTGCAATTCTGAAATTTTTTGCTTTTTCCTGCTCCTCTTAGCATGATAAAGAAGATTCAAAGAGAGTGAGATGCCAGCTCCTTTCATTCAGTCAGTAGCTTCAATCATTTCTGGACGTTTTTCAATGGCAAAAATCAATGAATATTGTAAATGCACAAACAGTAATTTCTCCGCATTGCAAGGTGCAATTCTGAAATTTTTTGCTTTTTCCTGCTCCTCTTAGCATGATAAAGAAGATTCAAAGAGAGTGAGATGCCAACTCCTTTCATTCAGTCAGTAGCTTCAATCATTTCTGGACGTTTTTCAATGGCAAAAATCAATGAATATTGTAAATGCACAAACAGTAATTTCTCCGCATTGCAAGGTGCAATTCTGAAATTTTTTGCTTTTTCCTGCTCCTCTTAGCATGATGAAGATTCAAAGAGAGTGAGATGCCAGCTCCTTTCATTCAGTCAGTAGCTTCAATCATTTCTGGACGTTTTTCAATGGCAAAAATCATTGAATATTGTAAATGCACAAACAGTAATTTCTCCGCATTGCAAGGTGCAATTCTGAAATTTTTTGCTTTTTCCTGCTCCTCTTAGCATGATAAAGAAGATTCAAAGAGAGTGAGATGCCAGCTCCTTTCATTCAGTCAGTAGCTTCAATCATTTCTGGTATATGAATAACATGATGTTTTTCAATGGCAAAAATCAATGAATATTGTAAATGCACAAACAGTAATTTCTCCGCATTGCAAGGTGCAATTCTGAAATTTTTTGCTTTTTCCTGCTCCTCTTAGCATGATAAAGAAGATTCAAAGAGAGTGAGATGCCAGCTCCTTTCATTCAGTCAGTAGCTTCAAACATTTCTGGTATATGAATAACATGATGTTTTTCAATGGCAAAAATCAATGAATATTGTAAATGCACAAACAGTAATTTCTCCGCATTGCAAGGTGCAATTCTGAAATTTTTTGCTTTTTCCTGCTCCTCTTAGCATGATAAAGAAGATTCAAAGAGAGTGAGATGCCAGCTCCTTTCATTCAGTCAGTAGCTTCAATCATTTCTGGACGTTTTTCAATGGCAAAAATCAATGAATATTGTAAATGCACAAACAGTAATTTCTCCGCATTGCAAGGTGCAATTCTGAAATTTTTTGCTTTTTCCTGCTCCTCTTAGCATGATAAACAAGATTCAAAGAGAGTGAGATGCCAGCTCCTTTCATTCAGTCAGTAGCTTCAATCATTTCTGGACGTTTTTCAATGGCAAAAATCAATGAATATTGTAAATGCACAAACAGTAATTTCTCCGCATTGCAAGGTGCAATTCTGAAATTTTTTGCTTTTTCCTGCTCCTCTTAGCATGATAAAGAAGATTCAAAGAGAGTGAGATGCCAGCTCCTTTCATTCAGTCAGTAGCTTCAAACATTTCTGGTATATGAATAACATGATGTTTTTCAATGGCAAAAATCAATGAATATTGTAAATGCACAAACAGTAATTTCTCCGCATTGCAAGGTGCAATTCTGAAATTTTTTGCTTTTTCCTGCTCCTCTTAGCATGATAAAGAAGATTCAAAGAGAGTGAGATGCCAGCTCCTTTCATTCAGTCAGTAGCTTCAATCATTTCTGGTATATGAATAACATGATGTTTTTCAATGGAAAAATCAATGAATATTGTAAATGCACAAACAGTAATTTCTCCGCATTGCAAGGTGCAATTCTGAAATTTTTTGCTTTTTCCTGCTCCTCTTAGCATGATAAAGAAGATTCAAAGAGAGTGAGATGCCAGCTCCTTTCATTCAGTCAGTAGCTTCAATCATTTCTGGACGTTTTTCAATGGCAAAAATCATTGAATATTGTAAATGCACAAACAGTAATATCTCCGCATTGCAAGGTGCAATTCTGAAATTTTTTGCTTTTTCCTGCTCCTCTTAGCATGATAAAGAAGATTCAAAGAGAGTGAGATGCCAGCTCCTTTCATTCAGTCAGTAGCTTCAATCATTTCTGGTATATGAATAACATGATGTTTTTCAATGGCAAAAATCAATGAATATTGTAAATGCACAAACAGTAATTTCTCCGCATTGCAAGGTGCAATTCTGAAATTTTTTGCTTTTTCCTGCTCCTCTTAGCATGATAAAGAAGATTCAAAGAGAGTGAGATGCCAGCTCCTTTCATTCAGTCAGTAGCTTCAATCATTTCTGGACGTTTTTCAATGGCAAAAATCAATGAATATTGTAAATGCACAAACAGTAATTTCTCCGCATTGCAAGGTGCAATTCTGAAATTTTTTGCTTTTTCCTGCTCCTCTTAGCATGATAAAGAAGATTCAAAGAGAGTGAGATGCCAGCTCCTTTCATTCAGTCAGTAGCTTCAATCATTTCTGGACGTTTTTCAATGGCAAAAATCAATGAATATTGTAAATGCACAAACAGTAATTTCTCCGCATTGCAAGGTGCAATTCTGAAATTTTTTGCTTTTTCCTGCTCCTCTTAGCATGATAAAGAAGATTCAAAGAGAGTGAGATGCCAGCTCCTTTCATTCAGTCAGTAGCTTCAAACATTTCTGGTATATGAATAACATGATGTTTTTCAATGGCAAAAATCAATGAATATTGTAAATGCACAAACAGTAATTTCTCCGCATTGCAAGGTGCAATTCTGAAATTTTTTGCTTTTTCCTGCTCCTCTTAGCATATTAAAGAAGATTCAAAGAGAGTGAGATGCCAGCTCCTTTCATTCAGTCAGTAGCTTCAATCATTTCTGGACGTTTTTCAATGGCAAAAATCAATGAATATTGTAAATGCACAAACAGTAATTTCTCCGCATTGCAAGGTGCAATTCTGAAATTTTTTGCTTTTTCCTGCTCCTCTTAGCATGATAAACAAGATTCAAAGAGAGTGAGATGCCAGCTCCTTTCATTCAGTCAGTAGCTTCAATCATTTCTGGACGTTTTTCAATGGCAAAAATCAATGAATATTGTAAATGCACAAACAGTAATTTCTCCGCATTGCAAGGTGCAATTCTGAAATTTTTTGCTTTTTCCTGCTCCTCTTAGCATGATAAAGAAGATTCAAAGAGAGTGAGATGCCAGCTCCTTTCATTCAGTCAGTAGCTTCAATCATTTCTGGACGTTTTTCAATGGCAAAAATCAATGAATATTGTAAATGCACAAACAGTAATTTCTCCGCATTGCAAGGTGCAATTCTGAAATTTTTTGCTTTTTCCTGCTCCTCTTAGCATGATAAACAAGATTCAAAGAGAGTGAGATGCCAGCTCCTTTCATTCAGTCAGTAGCTTCAATCATTTCTGGACGTTTTTCAATGGCAAAAATCAATGAATATTGTAAATGCACAAACAGTAATTTCTCCGCATTGCAAGGTGCAATTCTGAAATTTTTTGCTTTTTCCTGCTCCTCTTAGCATGATAAAGAAGATTCAAAGAGAGTGAGATGCCAGCTCCTTTCATTCAGTCAGTAGCTTCAATCATTTCTGGACGTTTTTCAATGGCAAAAATCAATGAATATTGTAAATGCACAAACAGTAATTTCTCCGCATTGCAAGGTGCAATTCTGAAATTTTTTGCTTTTTCCTGCTCCTCTTAGCATGATAAACAAGATTCAAAGAGAGTGAGATGCCAGCTCCTTTCATTCAGTCAGTAGCTTCAATCATTTCTGGACGTTTTTCAATGGCAAAAATCAATGAATATTGTAAATGCACAAACAGTAATTTCTCCGCATTGCAAGGTGCAATTCTGAAATTTTTTGCTTTTTTCTGCTCCTCTTAGCATGATAAAGAAGACTCAAAGAGAGTGAGATGCCAGCTCCTTTCATTCAGTCAGTAGCTTCAAACATTTCTGGTATATGAATAACATGATGTTTTTCAATGGCAAAAATCAATGAATATTGTAAATGCACAAACAGTAATTTCTCCGCATTGCAAGGTGCAATTCTGAAATTTTTTGCTTTTTCCTGCTCCTCTTAGCATGATAAAGAAGATTCAAAGAGAGTGAGATGCCAGCTCCTTTCATTCAGTCAGTAGCTTCAATCATTTCTGGACATTTTTCAATGGCAAAAATCAATGAATATTGTAAATGCACAAACAGTAATTTCTCCTCATTGCAAGGTGCAATTCTGAAATTTTTTGCTTTTTCCTGCTCCTCTTAGCATGATAAAGAAGATTCAAAGAGAGTGAGATGCCAACTCCTTTCATTCAGTCAGTAGCTTCAAACATTTCTGGTATATGAATAACATGATGTTTTTCAATGGCAAAAATCAATGAATATTGTAAATGCACAAACAGTAATTTCTCCGCATTGCAAGGTGCAATTCTGAAATTTTTTGCTTTTTCCTGCTCCTCTTAGCATGATAAAGAAGATTCAAAGAGAGTGAGATGCCAGCTCCTTTCATTCAGTCAGTAGCTTCAATCATTTCTGGACGTTTTTCAATGGCAAAAATCAATGAATATTGTAAATGCACAAACAGTAATTTCTCCGCATTGCAAGGTGCAATTCTGAAATTTTTTGCTTTTTCCTGCTCCTCTTAGCATGATAAAGAAGATTCAAAGAGAGTGAGATGCCAGCTCCTTTCATTCAGTCAGTAGCTTCAATCATTTCTGGACGTTTTTCAATGGCAAAAATCAATGAATATTGTAAATGCACAAACAGTAATTTCTCCGCATTGCAAGGTGCAATTCTGAAATTTTTTGCTTTTTCCTGCTCCTCTTAGCATGATGAAGATTCAAAGAGAGTGAGATGCCAGCTCCTTTCATTCAGTCAGTAGCTTCAATCATTTCTGGACGTTTTTCAATGGCAAAAATCATTGAATATTGTAAATGCACAAACAGTAATTTCTCCGCATTGCAAGGTGCAATTCTGAAATTTTTTGCTTTTTCCTGCTCCTCTTAGCATGATAAAGAAGATTCAAAGAGAGTGAGATGCCAGCTCCTTTCATTCAGTCAGTAGCTTCAATCATTTCTGGTATATGAATAACATGATGTTTTTCAATGGCAAAAATCAATGAATATTGTAAATGCACAAACAGTAATTTCTCCGCATTGCAAGGTGCAATTCTGAAATTTTTTGCTTTTTCCTGCTCCTCTTAGCATGATAAAGAAGATTCAAAGAGAGTGAGATGCCAGCTCCTTTCATTCAGTCAGTAGCTTCAAACATTTCTGGTATATGAATAACATGATGTTTTTCAATGGCAAAAATCAATGAATATTGTAAATGCACAAACAGTAATTTCTCCGCATTGCAAGGTGCAATTCTGAAATTTTTTGCTTTTTCCTGCTCCTCTTAGCATGATAAAGAAGATTCAAAGAGAGTGAGATGCCAGCTCCTTTCATTCAGTCAGTAGCTTCAATCATTTCTGGACGTTTTTCAATGGCAAAAATCAATGAATATTGTAAATGCACAAACAGTAATTTCTCCGCATTGCAAGGTGCAATTCTGAAATTTTTTGCTTTTTCCTGCTCCTCTTAGCATGATAAACAAGATTCAAAGAGAGTGAGATGCCAGCTCCTTTCATTCAGTCAGTAGCTTCAATCATTTCTGGACGTTTTTCAATGGCAAAAATCAATGAATATTGTAAATGCACAAACAGTAATTTCTCCGCATTGCAAGGTGCAATTCTGAAATTTTTTGCTTTTTCCTGCTCCTCTTAGCATGATAAAGAAGATTCAAAGAGAGTGAGATGCCAGCTCCTTTCATTCAGTCAGTAGCTTCAAACATTTCTGGTATATGAATAACATGATGTTTTTCAATGGCAAAAATCAATGAATATTGTAAATGCACAAACAGTAATTTCTCCGCATTGCAAGGTGCAATTCTGAAATTTTTTGCTTTTTCCTGCTCCTCTTAGCATGATAAAGAAGATTCAAAGAGAGTGAGATGCCAGCTCCTTTCATTCAGTCAGTAGCTTCAATCATTTCTGGTATATGAATAACATGATGTTTTTCAATGGAAAAATCAATGAATATTGTAAATGCACAAACAGTAATTTCTCCGCATTGCAAGGTGCAATTCTGAAATTTTTTGCTTTTTCCTGCTCCTCTTAGCATGATAAAGAAGATTCAAAGAGAGTGAGATGCCAGCTCCTTTCATTCAGTCAGTAGCTTCAATCATTTCTGGACGTTTTTCAATGGCAAAAATCATTGAATATTGTAAATGCACAAACAGTAATATCTCCGCATTGCAAGGTGCAATTCTGAAATTTTTTGCTTTTTCCTGCTCCTCTTAGCATGATAAAGAAGATTCAAAGAGAGTGAGATGCCAGCTCCTTTCATTCAGTCAGTAGCTTCAATCATTTCTGGTATATGAATAACATGATGTTTTTCAATGGCAAAAATCAATGAATATTGTAAATGCACAAACAGTAATTTCTCCGCATTGCAAGGTGCAATTCTGAAATTTTTTGCTTTTTCCTGCTCCTCTTAGCATGATAAAGAAGATTCAAAGAGAGTGAGATGCCAGCTCCTTTCATTCAGTCAGTAGCTTCAATCATTTCTGGACGTTTTTCAATGGCAAAAATCAATGAATATTGTAAATGCACAAACAGTAATTTCTCCGCATTGCAAGGTGCAATTCTGAAATTTTTTGCTTTTTCCTGCTCCTCTTAGCATGATAAAGAAGATTCAAAGAGAGTGAGATGCCAGCTCCTTTCATTCAGTCAGTAGCTTCAATCATTTCTGGACGTTTTTCAATGGCAAAAATCAATGAATATTGTAAATGCACAAACAGTAATTTCTCCGCATTGCAAGGTGCAATTCTGAAATTTTTTGCTTTTTCCTGCTCCTCTTAGCATGATGAAGATTCAAAGAGAGTGAGATGCCAGCTCCTTTCATTCAGTCAGTAGCTTCAATCATTTCTGGACGTTTTTCAATGGCAAAAATCATTGAATATTGTAAATGCACAAACAGTAATTTCTCCGCATTGCAAGGTGCAATTCTGAAATTTTTTGCTTTTTCCTGCTCCTCTTAGCATGATAAAGAAGATTCAAAGAGAGTGAGATGCCAGCTCCTTTCATTCAGTCAGTAGCTTCAATCATTTCTGGTATATGAATAACATGATGTTTTTCAATGGCAAAAATCAATGAATATTGTAAATGCACAAACAGTAATTTCTCCGCATTGCAAGGTGCAATTCTGAAATTTTTTGCTTTTTCCTGCTCCTCTTAGCATGATAAAGAAGATTCAAAGAGAGTGAGATGCCAGCTCCTTTCATTCAGTCAGTAGCTTCAAACATTTCTGGTATATGAATAACATGATGTTTTTCAATGGCAAAAATCAATGAATATTGTAAATGCACAAACAGTAATTTCTCCGCATTGCAAGGTGCAATTCTGAAATTTTTTGCTTTTTCCTGCTCCTCTTAGCATGATAAAGAAGATTCAAAGAGAGTGAGATGCCAGCTCCTTTCATTCAGTCAGTAGCTTCAATCATTTCTGGACGTTTTTCAATGGCAAAAATCAATGAATATTGTAAATGCACAAACAGTAATTTCTCCGCATTGCAAGGTGCAATTCTGAAATTTTTTGCTTTTTCCTGCTCCTCTTAGCATGATAAACAAGATTCAAAGAGAGTGAGATGCCAGCTCCTTTCATTCAGTCAGTAGCTTCAATCATTTCTGGACGTTTTTCAATGGCAAAAATCAATGAATATTGTAAATGCACAAACAGTAATTTCTCCGCATTGCAAGGTGCAATTCTGAAATTTTTTGCTTTTTCCTGCTCCTCTTAGCATGATAAAGAAGATTCAAAGAGAGTGAGATGCCAGCTCCTTTCATTCAGTCAGTAGCTTCAAACATTTCTGGTATATGAATAACATGATGTTTTTCAATGGCAAAAATCAATGAATATTGTAAATGCACAAACAGTAATTTCTCCGCATTGCAAGGTGCAATTCTGAAATTTTTTGATTTTTCCTGCTCCTCTTAGCATGATAAAGAAGATTCAAAGAGAGTGAGATGCCAGCTCCTTTCATTCAGTCAGTAGCTTCAATCATTTCTGGTATATGAATAACATGATGTTTTTCAATGGAAAAATCAATGAATATTGTAAATGCACAAACAGTAATTTCTCCGCATTGCAAGGTGCAATTCTGAAATTTTTTGCTTTTTCCTGCTCCTCTTAGCATGATAAAGAAGATTCAAAGAGAGTGAGATGCCAGCTCCTTTCATTCAGTCAGTAGCTTCAATCATTTCTGGACGTTTTTCAATGGCAAAAATCATTGAATATTGTAAATGCACAAACAGTAATATCTCCGCATTGCAAGGTGCAATTCTGAAATTTTTTGCTTTTTCCTGCTCCTCTTAGCATGATAAAGAAGATTCAAAGAGAGTGAGATGCCAGCTCCTTTCATTCAGTCAGTAGCTTCAATCATTTCTGGTATATGAATAACATGATGTTTTTCAATGGCAAAAATCAATGAATATTGTAAATGCACAAACAGTAATTTCTCCGCATTGCAAGGTGCAATTCTGAAATTTTTTGCTTTTTCCTGCTCCTCTTAGCATGATAAAGAAGATTCAAAGAGAGTGAGATGCCAGCTCCTTTCATTCAGTCAGTAGCTTCAATCATTTCTGGACGTTTTTCAATGGCAAAAATCAATGAATATTGTAAATGCACAAACAGTAATTTCTCCGCATTGCAAGGTGCAATTCTGAAATTTTTTGCTTTTTCCTGCTCCTCTTAGCATGATAAAGAAGATTCAAAGAGAGTGAGATGCCAGCTCCTTTCATTCAGTCAGTAGCTTCAATCATTTCTGGACGTTTTTCAATGGCAAAAATCAATGAATATTGTAAATGCACAAACAGTAATTTCTCCGCATTGCAAGGTGCAATTCTGAAATTTTTTGCTTTTTCCTGCTCCTCTTAGCATGATAAAGAAGATTCAAAGAGAGTGAGATGCCAGCTCCTTTCATTCAGTCAGTAGCTTCAAACATTTCTGGTATATGAATAACATGATGTTTTTCAATGGCAAAAATCAATGAATATTGTAAATGCACAAACAGTAATTTCTCCGCATTGCAAGGTGCAATTCTGAAATTTTTTGCTTTTTCCTGCTCCTCTTAGCATGATAAAGAAGATTCAAAGAGAGTGAGATGCCAGCTCCTTTCATTCAGTCAGTAGCTTCAATCATTTCTGGACGTTTTTCAATGGCAAAAATCAATGAATATTGTAAATGCACAAACAGTAATTTCTCCGCATTGCAAGGTGCAATTCTGAAATTTTTTGCTTTTTCCTGCTCCTCTTAGCATGATAAAGAAGATTCAAAGAGAGTGAGATGCCAGCTCCTTTCATTCAGTCAGTAGCTTCAAACATTTCTGGTATATGAATAACATGTTTTTCAATGGCAAAAATCAATGAATATTGTAAATGCACAAACAGTAATTTCTCCGCATTGCAAGGTGCAATTCTGAAATTTTTTGCTTTTTCCTGCTCCTCTTAGCATGATAAAGAAGATTCAAAGAGAGTGAGATGCCAGCTCCTTTCATTCAGTCAGTAGCTTCAATCATTTCTGGACGTTTTTCAATGGCAAAAATCATTGAATATTGTAAATGCACAAACAGTAATTTCTCCGCATTGCAAGGTGCAATTCTGAAATTTTTTGCTTTTTCCTGCTCCTCTTAGCATGATAAAGAAGATTCAAAGAGAGTGAGATGCCAGCTCCTTTCATTCAGTCAGTAGCTTCAATCATTTTTGGTATATGAATAACATGATGTTTTTCAATGGAAAAATCAATGAATATTGTAAATGCACAAACAGTAATTTCTCCGCATTGCAAGGTGCAATTCTGAAATTTTTTGCTTTTTCCTGCTCCTCTTAGCATGATAAAGAAGATTCAAAGAGAGTGAGATGCCAGCTCCTTTCATTCAGTCAGTAGCTTCAATCATTTCTGGACGTTTTTCAATGGCAAAAATCATTGAATATTGTAAATGCACAAACAGTAATATCTCCGCATTGCAAGGTGCAATTCTGAAATTTTTTGCTTTTTCCTGCTCCTCTTAGCATGATAAAGAAGATTCAAAGAGAGTGAGATGCCAGCTCCTTTCATTCAGTCAGTAGCTTCAATCATTTCTGGTATATGAATAACATGATGTTTTTCAATGGCAAAAATCAATGAATATTGTAAATGCACAAACAGTAATTTCTCCGCATTGCAAGGTGCAATTCTGAAATTTTTTGCTTTTTCCTGCTCCTCTTAGCATGATAAAGAAGATTCAAAGAGAGTGAGATGCCAGCTCCTTTCATTCAGTCAGTAGCTTCAATCATTTCTGGACGTTTTTCAATGGCAAAAATCAATGAATATTGTAAATGCACAAACAGTATTTTCTCCGCATTGCAAGGTGCAATTCTGAAATTTTTTGCTTTTTCCTGCTCCTCTTAGCATGATAAAGAAGATTCAAAGAGAGTGAGATGCCAGCTCCTTTCATTCAGTCAGTAGCTTCAATCATTTCTGGACGTTTTTCAATGGCAAAAATCAATGAATATTGTAAATGCACAAACAGTAATTTCTCCGCATTGCAAGGTGCAATTCTGAAATTTTTTGCTTTTTCCTGCTCCTCTTAGCATGATAAAGAAGATTCAAAGAGAGTGAGATGCCAGCTCCTTTCATTCAGTCAGTAGCTTCAAACATTTCTGGTATATGAATAACATGATGTTTTTCAATGGCAAAAATCAATGAATATTGTAAATGCACAAACAGTAATTTCTCCGCATTGCAAGGTGCAATTCTGAAATTTTTTGCTTTTTCCTGCTCCTCTTAGCATGATAAAGAAGATTCAAAGAGAGTGAGATGCCAGCTCCTTTCATTCAGTCAGTAGCTTCAATCATTTCTGGACGTTTTTCAATGGCAAAAATGCAAAAATCAATGAATATTGTAAATGCACAAACAGTAATTTCTCCGCATTGCAAGGTGCAATTCTGAAATTTTTTGCTTTTTCCTGCTCCTCTTAGCATGATAAAGAAGATTCAAAGAGAGTGAGATGCCAGCTCCTTTCATTCAGTCAGTAGCTTCAAACATTTCTGGTATATGAATAACATGATGTTTTTCAATGGCAAAAATCAATGAATATTGTAAATGCACAAACAGTAATTTCTCCGCATTGCAAGGTGCAATTCTGAAATTTTTTGCTTTTTCCTGCTCCTCTTAGCATGATAAAGAAGATTCAAAGAGAGTGAGATGCCAGCTCCTTTCATTCAGTCAGTAGCTTCAATCATTTCTGGACGTTTTTCAATGGCAAAAATCAATGAATATTGTAAATGCACAAACAGTAATTTCTCCGCATTGCAAGGTGCAATTCTGAAATTTTTTGCTTTTTCCTGCTCCTCTTAGCATGATAAACAAGATTCAAAGAGAGTGAGATGCCAGCTCCTTTCATTCAGTCAGTAGCTTCAATCATTTCTGGACGTTTTTCAATGGCAAAAATCAATGAATATTGTAAATGCACAAACAGTAATTTCTCCGCATTGCAAGGTGCAATTCTGAAATTTTTTGCTTTTTTCTGCTCCTCTTAGCATGATAAAGAAGACTCAAAGAGAGTGAGATGCCAGCTCCTTTCATTCAGTCAGTAGCTTCAAACATTTCTGGTATATGAATAACATGATGTTTTTCAATGGCAAAAATCAATGAATATTGTAAATGCACAAACAGTAATTCTCCGCATTGCAAGGTGCAATTCTGAAATTTTTTGCTTTTTCCTGCTCCTCTTAGCATGATAAAGAAGATTCAAAGAGAGTGAGATGCCAGCTCCTTTCATTCAGTCAGTAGCTTCAATCATTTCTGGACATTTTTCAATGCAAAAATCAATGAATATTGTAAATGCACAAACAGTAATTTCTCCGCATTGCAAGGTGCAATTCTGAAATTTTTTGCTTTTTCCTGCTCCTCTTAGCATGATAAAGAAGATTCAAAGAGAGTGAGATGCCAGCTCCTTTCATTCAGTCAGTAGCTTCAAACATTTCTGGTATATGAATAACATGATGTTTTTCAATGGCAAAAATCAATGAATATTGTAAATGCACAAACAGTAATTTCTCCGCATTGCAAGGTGCAATTCTGAAATTTTTTGCTTTTTCCTGCTCCTTTAGCATGATAAAGAAGATTCAAAGAGAGTGAGATGCCAGCTCCTTTCATTCAGTCAGTAGCTTCAATCATTTCTGGACGTTTTTCAATGGCAAAAATCAATGAATATTGTAAATGCACAAACAGTAATTTCTCCGCATTGCAAGGTGCAATTCTGAAATTTTTTTGCTTTTTCCTGCTCCTCTTAGCATGATAAAGAAGATTCAAAGAGAGTGAGATGCCAGCTCCTTTCATTCAGTCAGTAGCTTCAATCATTTTCTGGACGTTTTTCAATGGCAAAAATCAATGAATATTGTAAATGCACAAACAGTAATTTCTCCGCATTGCAAGGTGCAATTCTGAAATTTTTGCTTTTTCCTGCTCCTCTTAGCATGATGAAGATTCAAAGAGAGTGAGATGCCAGCTCCTTTCATTCAGTCAGTAGCTTCAATCATTTCTGGACGTTTTTCAATGGCAAAAATCATTGAATATTGTAAATGCACAAACAGTAATTTCTCCGCATTGCAAGGTGCAATTCTGAAATTTTTTGCTTTTTCCTGCTCCTCTTAGCATGATAAAGAAGATTCAAAGAGAGTGAGATGCCAGCTCCTTTCATTCAGTCAGTAGCTTCAATCATTTCTGGTATATGAATAACATGATGTTTTTCAATGGCAAAAATCAATGAATATTGTAAATGCACAAACAGTAATTTCTCCGCATTGCAAGGTGCAATTCTGAAATTTTTTGCTTTTTCCTGCTCCTCTTAGCATGATAAAGAAGATTCAAAGAGAGTGAGATGCCAGCTCCTTTCATTCAGTCAGTAGCTTCAAACATTTTCTGGTATATGAATAACATGATGTTTTTCAATGGCAAAAATCAATGAATATTGTAAATGCACAAACAGTAATTTCTCCGCATTGCAAGGTGCAATTCTGAAATTTTTTGCTTTTTCCTGCTCCTCTTAGCATGATAAAGAAGATTCAAAGAGAGTGAGATGCCAGCTCCTTTCATTCAGTCAGTAGCTTCAATCATTTCTGGACGTTTTTCAATGGCAAAAATCAATGAATATTGTAAATGCACAAACAGTAATTTCTCCGCATTGCAAGGTGCAATTCTGAAATTTTTTTGCTTTTTCCTGCTCCTCTTAGCATGATAAACAAGATTCAAAGAGAGTGAGATGCCAGCTCCTTTCATTCAGTCAGTAGCTTCAATCATTTCTGGACGTTTTTCAATGGCAAAAATCAATGAATATTGTAAATGCACAAACAGTAATTTCTCCGCATTGCAAGGTGCAATTCTGAAATTTTTTGCTTTCTCCTGCTCCTCTTAGCATGATAAAGAAGATTCAAAGAGAGTGAGATGCCAGCTCCTTTCATTCAGTCAGTAGCTTCAATCATTTCTGGACGTTTTTCAATGGCAAAAATCAATGAATATTGTAAATGCACAAACAGTATTTTCTCCGCATTGCAAGGTGCAATTCTGAAATTTTTTGCTTTTTCCTGCTCCTCTTAGCATGATAAAGAAGATTCAAAGAGAGTGAGATGCCAGCTCCTTTCATTCAGTCAGTAGCTTCAATCATTTCTGGACGTTTTTCAATGGCAAAAATCAATGAATATTGTAAATGCACAAACAGTAATTTCTCCGCATTGCAAGGTGCAATTCTGAAATTTTTTGCTTTTTCCTGCTCCTCTTAGCATGATAAAGAAGATTCAAAGAGAGTGAGATGCCAGCTCCTTTCATTCAGTCAGTAGCTTCAAACATTTCTGGTATATGAATAACATGATGTTTTTCAATGGCAAAAATCAATGAATATTGTAAATGCACAAACAGTAATTTCTCCGCATTGCAAGGTGCAATTCTGAAATTTTTTGCTTTTTCCTGCTCCTCTTAGCATGATAAAGAAGATTCAAAGAGAGTGAGATGCCAGCTCCTTTCATTCAGTCAGTAGCTTCAATCATTTCTGGACGTTTTTCAATGGCAAAAATCAATGAATATTGTAAATGCACAAACAGTAATTTCTCCGCATTGCAAGGTGCAATTCTGAAATTTTTTGCTTTTTCCTGCTCCTCTTAGCATGATAAAGAAGATTCAAAGAGAGTGAGATGCCAGCTCCTTTCATTCAGTCAGTAGCTTCAAACATTTCTGGTATATGAATAACATGATGTTTTTCAATGGCAAAAATCAATGAATATTGTAAATGCACAAAACAGTAATTTCTCCGCATTGCAAGGTGCAATTCTGAAATTTTTTGCTTTTTCCTGCTCCTCTTAGCATGATAAAGAAGATTCAAAGAGAGTGAGATGCCAGCTCCTTTCATTCAGTCAGTAGCTTCAATCATTTCTGGACGTTTTTCAATGGCAAAAATCAATGAATATTGTAAATGCACAAACAGTAATTTCTCCGCATTGCAAGGTGCAATTCTGAAATTTTTTGCTTTTTCCTGCTCCTCTTAGCATGATAAACAAGATTCAAAGAGAGTGAGATGCCAGCTCCTTTCATTCAGTCAGTAGCTTCAATCATTTCTGGACGTTTTTCAATGGCAAAAATCAATGAATATTGTAAATGCACAAACAGTAATTTCTCCGCATTGCAAGGTGCAATTCTGAAATTTTTTGCTTTTTTCTGCTCCTCTTAGCATGATAAAGAAGACTCAAAGAGAGTGAGATGCCAGCTCCTTTCATTCAGTCAGTAGCTTCAAACATTTCTGGTATATGAATAACATGATGTTTTTCAATGGCAAAAATCAATGAATATTGTAAATGCACAAACAGTAATTTCTCCGCATTGCAAGGTGCAATTCTGAAATTTTTTGCTTTTTCCTGCTCCTCTTAGCATGATAAAGAAGATTCAAAGAGAGTGAGATGCCAGCTCCTTTCATTCAGTCAGTAGCTTCAATCATTTCTGGACATTTTTCAATGGCAAAAATCAATGAATATTGTAAATGCACAAACAGTAATTTCTCCGCATTGCAAGGTTGCAATTCTGAAATTTTTTGCTTTTTCCTGCTCCTCTTAGCATGATAAAGAAGATTCAAAGAGAGTGAGATGCCAGCTCCTTTCATTCAGTCAGTAGCTTCAAACATTTCTGGTATATGAATAACATGATGTTTTTCAATGGCAAAAATCAATGAATATTGTAAATGCACAAACAGTAATTTCTCCGCATTGCAAGGTGCAATTCTGAAATTTTTTTCTTTTTCCTGCTCCTCTTAGCATGATAAAGAAGATTCAAAGAGAGTGAGATGCCAGCTCCTTTCATTCAGTCAGTAGCTTCATCATTTCTGGACGTTTTTCAATGGCAAAAATCAATGAATATTGTAAATGCACAAACAGTAATTTCTCCGCATTGCAAGGTGCAATTCTGAAATTTTTTGCTTTTTCCTGCTCCTCTTAGCATGATAAAGAAGATTCAAAGAGAGTGAGATGCCAGCTCCTTTCATTCAGTCAGTAGCTTCAATCATTTCTGGACGTTTTTCAATGGCAAAAATCAATGAATATTGTAAATGCACAAACAGTAATTTCTCCGCATTGCAAGGTGCAATTCTGAAATTTTTTGCTTTTTCCTGCTCCTCTTAGCATGATGAAGATTCAAAGAGAGTGAGATGCCAGCTCCTTTCATTCAGTCAGTAGCTTCAATCATTTCTGGACGTTTTTCAATGGCAAAAATCATTGAATATTGTAAATGCACAAACAGTAATTTCTCCGCATTGCAAGGTGCAATTCTGAAATTTTTTGCTTTTCCTGCTCCTCTTAGCATGATAAAGAAGATTCAAAGAGAGTGAGATGCCAGCTCCTTTCATTCAGTCAGTAGCTTCAATCATTTCTGGTATATGAATAACATGATGTTTTTCAATGGCAAAAATCAATGAATATTGTAAATGCACAAACAGTAATTTCTCCGCATTGCAAGGTGCAATTCTGAAATTTTTTGCTTTTTCCTGCTCCTCTTAGCATGATAAAGAAGATTCAAAGAGAGTGAGATGCCAGCTCCTTTCATTCAGTCAGTAGCTTCAAACATTTCTGGTATATGAATAACATGATGTTTTTCAATGGCAAAAATCAATGAATATTGTAAATGCACAAACAGTAATTTCTCCGCATTGCAAGGTGCAATTCTGAAATTTTTTGCTTTTCCTGCTCCTCTTAGCATGATAAAGAAGATTCAAAGAGAGTGAGATGCCAGCTCCTTTCATTCAGTCAGTAGCTTCAATCATTTCTGGACGTTTTTCAATGGCAAAAATCAATGAATATTGTAAATGCACAACAGTAATTTCTCCGCATTGCAAGGTGCAATTCTGAAATTTTTGCTTTTTCCTGCTCCTCTTAGCATGATAAACAAGATTCAAAGAGAGTGAGATGCCAGCTCCTTTCATTCAGTCAGTAGCTTCAATCATTTCTGGACGTTTTTCAATGGCAAAAATCAATGAATATTGTAAATGCACAAACAGTAATTTCTCCGCATTGCAAGGTGCAATTCTGAAATTTTTTGCTTTTTCCTGCTCCTCTTAGCATGATAAAGAAGATTCAAAGAGAGTGAGATGCCAGCTCCTTTCATTCAGTCAGTAGCTTCAAACATTTCTGGTATATGAATAACATGATGTTTTTCAATGGAATCAATGAATATTGTAAATGCACAAACAGTAATTTCTCCGCATTGCAAGGTGCAATTCTGAAATTTTTTGCTTTCTCCTGCTCCTCTTAGCATGATAAAGAAGATTCAAAGAGAGTGAGATGCCAGCTCCTTTCATTCAGTCAGTAGCTTCAATCATTTCTGGACGTTTTTCAATGGCAAAAATCAATGAATATTGTAAATGCACAAACAGTAATTTCTCCGCATTGCAAGGTGCAATTCTGAAATTTTTTGCTTTTTCCTGCTCCTCTTAGCATGATAAAGAAGATTCAAAGAGAGTGAGATGCCAGCTCCTTTCATTCAGTCAGTAGCTTCAATCATTTCTGGACGTTTTTCAATGGCAAAAATCAATGAATATTGTAAATGCACAAACAGTAATTTCTCCGCATTGCAAGGTGCAATTCTGAAATTTTTTGATTTTTCCTGCTCCTCTTAGCATGATGAAGATTCAAAGAGAGTGAGATGCCAGCTCCTTTCATTCAGTCAGTAGCTTCAATCATTTCTGGACGTTTTTCAATGGCAAAAATCATTGAATATTGTAAATGCACAAACAGTAATTTCTCCGCATTGCAAGGTGCAATTCTGAAATTTTTTGCTTTTTCCTGCTCCTCTTAGCATGATAAAGAAGATTCAAAGAGAGTGAGATGCCAGCTCCTTTCATTCAGTCAGTAGCTTCAATCATTTCTGGTATATGAATAACATGATGTTTTTCAATGGCAAAAATCAATGAATATTGTAAATGCACAAACAGTAATTTCTCCGCATTGCAAGGTGCAATTCTGAAATTTTTTGCTTTTTTCTGCTCCTCTTAGCATGATAAAGAAGACTCAAAGAGAGTGAGATGCCAGCTCCTTTCATTCAGTCAGTAGCTTCAAACATTTCTGGTATATGAATAACATGATGTTTTTCAATGGCAAAAATCAATGAATATTGTAAATGCACAAACAGTAATTTCTCCGCATTGCAAGGTGCAATTCTGAAATTTTTTGCTTTTTCCTGCTCCTCTTAGCATGATAAAGAAGATTCAAAGAGAGTGAGATGCCAGCTCCTTTCATTCAGTCAGTAGCTTCAATCATTTCTGGACGTTTTTCAATGGCAAAAATCAATGAATATTGTAAATGCACAAACAGTAATTTCTCTGCATTGCAAGGTGCAATTCTGAAATTTTTTGCTTTTTCCTGCTCCTCTTAGCATGATAAACAAGATTCAAAGAGAGTGAGATGCCAGCTCCTTTCATTCAGTCAGTAGCTTCAATCATTTCTGGACGTTTTTCAATGGCAAAAATCAATGAATATTGTAAATGCACAAACAGTAATTTCTCCGCATTGCAAGGTGCAATTCTGAAATTTTTTGCTTTTTCCTGCTCCTCTTAGCATGATAAAGAAGATTCAGAGAGAGTGAGATGCCAGCTCCTTTCATTCAGTCAGTAGCTACAATCATTTCTGGACGTTTTTCAATGGCAAAAATCAATGAATATTGTAAATGCACAAACAGTAATTTCTCCGCATTGCAAGGTGCAATTCTGAAATTTTTTGCTTTTTCCTGCTCCTCTTAGCATGATAAAGAAGATTCAAAGAGAGTGAGATGCCAGCTCCTTTCATTCAGTCAGTAGCTTCAATCATTTCTGGACGTTTTTCAATGGCAAAAATCATTGAATATTGTAAATGCACAAACAGTAATTTCTCCGCATTGCAAGGTGCAATTCTGAAATTTTTTGCTTTTTCCTGCTCCTCTTAGCATGATAAAGAAGATTCAAAGAGAGTGAGATGCCAGCTCCTTTCATTCAGTCAGTAGCTTCAATCATTTCTGGTATATGAATAACATGATGTTTTTCAATGGCAAAAATCAATGAATATTGTAAATGCACAAACAGTAATTTCTCCGCATTGCAAGGTGCAATTCTGAAATTTTTTGCTTTTTCCTGCTCCTCTTAGCATGATAAAGAAGATTCAAAGAGAGTGAGATGCCAGCTCCTTTCATTCAGTCAGTAGCTTCAATCATTTCTGGACGTTGAATAACATGATGTTTTTCAATGGCAAAAATCAATGAATATTGTAAATGCACAAACAGTAATTTCTCCGCATTGCAAGGTGCAATTCTGAAATTTTTTGCTTTTTCCTGCTCCTCTTAGCATGATAAAGAAGATTCAAAGAGAGTGAGATGCCAGCTCCTTTCATTCAGTCAGTAGCTTCAAACATTTCTGGTATATGAATAACATGATGTTTTTCAATGGCAAAAATCAATGAATATTGTAAATGCACAAACAGTAATTTCTCCGCATTGCAAGGTGCAATTCTGAAATTTTTTGCTTTTTCCTGCTCCTCTTAGCATGATAAAGAAGATTCAAAGAGAGTGAGATGCCAGCTCCTTTCATTCAGTCAGTAGCTTCAATCATTTCTGGACGTTTTTCAATGGCAAAAATCATTGAATATTGTAAATGCACAAACAGTAATTTCTCCGCATTGCAAGGTGCAATTCTGAAATTTTTTGCTTTTTCCTGCTCCTCTTAGCATGATAAAGAAGATTCAAAGAGAGTGAGATGCCAGCTCCTTTCATTCAGTCAGTAGCTTCAATCATTTCTGGTATATGAATAACATGATGTTTTTCAATGGCAAAAATCAATGAATATTGTAAATGCACAAACAGTAATTTCTCCGCATTGCAAGGTGCAATTCTGAAATTTTTTGCTTTTTCCTGCTCCTCTTAGCATGATAAACAAGATTCAAAGAGAGTGAGATGCCAGCTCCTTTCATTCAGTCAGTAGCTTCAATCATTTCTGGACGTTTTTCAATGGCAAAAATCAATGAATATTGTAAATGCACAAACAGTAATTTCTCCGCATTGCAAGGTGCAATTCTGAAATTTTTTGCTTTTTCCTGCTCCTCTTAGCATGATAAACAAGATTCAAAGAGAGTGAGATGCCAGCTCCTTTCATTCAGTCAGTAGCTTCAATCATTTCTGGACGTTTTTCAATGGCAAAAATCAATGAATATTGTAAATGCACAAACAGTAATTTCTCCGCATTGCAAGGTGCAATTCTGAAATTTTTTGCTTTTTCCTGCTCCTCTTAGCATGATAAAGAAGATTCAAAGAGAGTGAGATGCCAGCTCCTTTCATTCAGTCAGTAGCTTCAAACATTTCTGGTATATGAATAACATGATGTTTTTCAATGGCAAAAATCAATGAATATTGTAAATGCACAAACAGTAATTTCTCCGCATTGCAAGGTGCAATTCTGAAATTTTTTGCTTTTTCCTGCTCCTCTTATCATGATAAAGTAGATTCAAAGAGAGTGAGATGCCAGCTCCTTTCATTCAGTCAGTAGCTTCAATCATTTCTGGACATTTTTCAATGGCAAAAATCAATGAATATTGTAAATGCACAAACAGTAATTTCTCCGCATTGCAAGGTGCAATTCTGAAATTTTTTGCTTTTTCCTGCTCCTCTTAGCATGATAAAGAAGATTCAAAGAGAGTGAGATGCCAGCTCCTTTCATTCAGTCAGTAGCTTCAATCATTTCTGGTATATGAATAACATGATGTTTTTCAATGGCAAAAATCAATGAATATTGTAAATGCACAAACAGTAATTTCTCCGCATTGCAAGGTGCAATTCTGAAATTTTTTGCTTTTTTCTGCTCCTCTTAGCATGATAAAGAAGACTCAAAGAGAGTGAGATGCCAGCTCCTTTCATTCAGTCAGTAGCTTCAAACATTTCTGGTATATGAATAACATGATGTTTTTCAATGGCAAAAATCAATGAATATTGTAAATGCACAAACAGTAATTTCTCCGCATTGCAAGGTGCAATTCTGAAATTTTTTGCTTTTTCCTGCTCCTCTTAGCATGATAAAGAAGATTCAAAGAGAGTGAGATGCCAGCTCCTTTCATTCAGTCAGTAGCTTCAATCATTTCTGGACGTTTTTCAATGGCAAAAATCAATGAATATTGTAAATGCACAAACAGTAATTTCTCTGCATTGCAAGGTGCAATTCTGAAATTTTTTGCTTTTTCCTGCTCCTCTTAGCATGATAAACAAGATTCAAAGAGAGTGAGATGCCAGCTCCTTTCATTCAGTCAGTAGCTTCAATCATTTCTGGACGTTTTTCAATGGCAAAAATCAATGAATATTGTAAATGCACAAACAGTAATTTCTACGCATTGCAAGGTGCAATTCTGAAATTTTTTGCTTTTTCCTGCTCCTCTTAGCATGATAAAGAAGATTCAGAGAGAGTGAGATGCCAGCTCCTTTCATTCAGTCAGTAGCTACAATCATTTCTGGACGTTTTTCAATGGCAAAAATCAATGAATATTGTAAATGCACAAACAGTAATTTCTCCGCATTGCAAGGTGCAATTCTGAAATTTTTTGCTTTTTCCTGCTCCTCTTAGCATGATAAAGAAGATTCAAAGAGAGTGAGATGCCAGCTCCTTTCATTCAGTCAGTAGCTTCAAACATTTCTGGTATATGAATAACATGATGTTTTTCAATGGCAAAAATCAATGAATATTGTAAATGCACAAACAGTAATTTCTCCGCATTGCAAGGTGCAATTCTGAAATTTTTTGCTTTTTCCTGCTCCTCTTAGCATGATAAAGAAGATTCAAAGAGAGTGAGATGCCAGCTCCTTTCATTCAGTCAGTAGCTTCAATCATTTCTGGACGTTTTTCAATGGCAAAAATCAATGAATATTGTAAATGCACAAACAGTAATTTCTCCGCATTGCAAGGTGCAATTCTGAAATTTTTTGCTTTTTCCTGCTCCTCTTAGCATGATAAACAAGATTCAAAGAGAGTGAGATGCCAGCTCCTTTCATTCAGTCAGTAGCTTCAATCATTTCTGGACGTTTTTCAATGGCAAAAATCAATGAATATTGTAAATGCACAAACAGTAATTTCTCCGCATTGCAAGGTGCAATTCTGAAATTTTTTGCTTTTTTCTGCTCCTCTTAGCATGATAAAGAAGACTCAAAGAGAGTGAGATGCCAGCTCCTTTCATTCAGTCAGTAGCTTCAAACATTTCTGGTATATGAATAACATGATGTTTTTCAATGGCAAAAATCA
The DNA here is from genome assembly GCF_046119375.1 of Phyllobates terribilis. Taxonomy (NCBI): domain Eukaryota; kingdom Metazoa; phylum Chordata; class Amphibia; order Anura; family Dendrobatidae; genus Phyllobates; species Phyllobates terribilis. The sequence continues at coordinate 87,914 of NW_027364995.1, read as the reverse complement.
ATGAATATTGTAAATGCACAAACAGTAATTTCTCCGCATTGCAAGGTGCAATTCTGAAATTTTTTGCTTTTTCCTGCTCCTCTTAGCATGATAAAGAAGATTCAAAGAGAGTGAGATGCCAGCTCCTTTCATTCAGTCAGTAGCTTCAATCATTTCTGGACATTTTTCAATGGCAAAAATCAATGAATATTGTAAATGCACAAACAGTAATTTCTCCGCATTGCAAGGTGCAATTCTGAAATTTTTTGCTTTTTCCTGCTCCTCTTAGCATGATAAAGAAGATTCAAAGAGAGTGAGATGCCAGCTCCTTTCATTCAGTCAGTAGCTTCAAACATTTCTGGTATATGAATAACATGATGTTTTTCAATGGCAAAAATCAATGAATATTGTAAATGCACAAACAGTAATTTCTCCGCATTGCAAGGTGCAATTCTGAAATTTTTTGCTTTTTCCTGCTCCTCTTAGCATGATAAAGAAGATTCAAAGAGAGTGAGATGCCAGCTCCTTTCATTCAGTCAGTAGCTTCAATCATTTCTGGACGTTTTTCAATGGCAAAAATCAATGAATATTGTAAATGCACAAACAGTAATTTCTCCGCATTGCAAGGTGCAATTCTGAAATTTTTTGCTTTTTCCTGCTCCTCTTAGCATGATAAAGAAGATTCAAAGAGAGTGAGATGCCAGCTCCTTTCATTCAGTCAGTAGCTTCAATCATTTCTGGACGTTTTTCAATGGCAAAAATCAATGAATATTGTAAATGCACAAACAGTAATTTCTCCGCATTGCAAGGTGCAATTCTGAAATTTTTTGCTTTTTCCTGCTCCTCTTAGCATGATGAAGATTCAAAGAGAGTGAGATGCCAGCTCCTTTCATTCAGTCAGTAGCTTCAATCATTTCTGGACGTTTTTCAATGGCAAAAATCATTGAATATTGTAAATGCACAAACAGTAATTTCTCCGCATTGCAAGGTGCAATTCTGAAATTTTTTGCTTTTTCCTGCTCCTCTTAGCATGATAAAGAAGATTCAAAGAGAGTGAGATGCCAGCTCCTTTCATTCAGTCAGTAGCTTCAATCATTTCTGGTATATGAATAACATGATGTTTTTCAATGGCAAAAATCAATGAATATTGTAAATGCACAAACAGTAATTTCTCCGCATTGCAAGGTGCAATTCTGAAATTTTTTGCTTTTTCCTGCTCCTCTTAGCATGATAAAGAAGATTCAAAGAGAGTGAGATGCCAGCTCCTTTCATTCAGTCAGTAGCTTCAAACATTTCTGGTATATGAATAACATGATGTTTTTCAATGGCAAAAATCAATGAATATTGTAAATGCACAAACAGTAATTTCTCCGCATTGCAAGGTGCAATTCTGAAATTTTTTGCTTTTTCCTGCTCCTCTTAGCATGATAAAGAAGATTCAAAGAGAGTGAGATGCCAGCTCCTTTCATTCAGTCAGTAGCTTCAATCATTTCTGGACGTTTTTCAATGGCAAAAATCAATGAATATTGTAAATGCACAAACAGTAATTTCTCCGCATTGCAAGCTGCAATTCTGAAATTTTTTGCTTTTTCCTGCTCCTCTTAGCATGATAAACAAGATTCAAAGAGAGTGAGATGCCAGCTCCTTTCATTCAGTCAGTAGCTTCAATCATTTCTGGACGTTTTTCAATGGCAAAAATCAATGAATATTGTAAATGCACAAACAGTAATTTCTCCGCATTGCAAGGTGCAATTCTGAAATTTTTTGCTTTTTCCTGCTCCTCTTAGCATGATAAAGAAGATTCAAAGAGAGTGAGATGCCAGCTCCTTTCATTCAGTCAGTAGCTTCAAACATTTCTGGTATATGAATAACATGATGTTTTTCAATGGCAAAAATCAATGAATATTGTAAATGCACAAACAGTAATTTCTCCGCATTGCAAGGTGCAATTCTGAAATTTTTTGCTTTCTCCTGCTCCTCTTAGCATGATAAAGAAGATTCAAAGAGAGTGAGATGCCAGCTCCTTTCATTCAGTCAGTAGCTTCAATCATTTCTGGACGTTTTTCAATGGCAAAAATCAATGAATATTGTAAATGCACAAACAGTAATTTCTCCGCATTGCAAGGTGCAATTCTGAAATTTTTTGCTTTTTCCTGCTCCTCTTAGCATGATAAAGAAGATTCAAAGAGAGTGAGATGCCAGCTCCTTTCATTCAGTCAGTAGCTTCAATCATTTCTGGACGTTTTTCAATGGCAAAAATCAATGAATATTGTAAATGCACAAACAGTAATTTCTCCGCATTGCAAGGTGCAATTCTGAAATTTTTTGATTTTTCCTGCTCCTCTTAGCATGATGAAGATTCAAAGAGAGTGAGATGCCAGCTCCTTTCATTCAGTCAGTAGCTTCAATCATTTCTGGACGTTTTTCAATGGCAAAAATCATTGAATATTGTAAATGCACAAACAGTAATTTCTCCGCATTGCAAGGTGCAATTCTGAAATTTTTTGCTTTTTCCTGCTCCTCTTAGCATGATAAAGAAGATTCAAAGAGAGTGAGATGCCAGCTCCTTTCATTCAGTCAGTAGCTTCAATCATTTCTGGTATATGAATAACATGATGTTTTTCAATGGCAAAAATCAATGAATATTGTAAATGCACAAACAGTAATTTCTCCGCATTGCAAGGTGCAATTCTGAAATTTTTTGCTTTTTTCTGCTCCTCTTAGCATGATAAAGAAGACTCAAAGAGAGTGAGATGCCAGCTCCTTTCATTCAGTCAGTAGCTTCAAACATTTCTGGTATATGAATAACATGATGTTTTTCAATGGCAAAAATCAATGAATATTGTAAATGCACAAACAGTAATTTCTCCGCATTGCAAGGTGCAATTCTGAAATTTTTTGCTTTTTCCTGCTCCTCTTAGCATGATAAAGAAGATTCAAAGAGAGTGAGATGCCAGCTCCTTTCATTCAGTCAGTAGCTTCAATCATTTCTGGACGTTTTTCAATGGCAAAAATCAATGAATATTGTAAATGCACAAACAGTAATTTCTCTGCATTGCAAGGTGCAATTCTGAAATTTTTTGCTTTTTCCTGCTCCTCTTAGCATGATAAACAAGATTCAAAGAGAGTGAGATGCCAGCTCCTTTCATTCAGTCAGTAGCTTCAATCATTTCTGGACGTTTTTCAATGGCAAAAATCAATGAATATTGTAAATGCACAAACAGTAATTTCTCCGCATTGCAAGGTGCAATTCTGAAATTTTTTGCTTTTTCCTGCTCCTCTTAGCATGATAAAGAAGATTCAGAGAGAGTGAGATGCCAGCTCCTTTCATTCAGTCAGTAGCTACAATCATTTCTGGACGTTTTTCAATGGCAAAAATCAATGAATATTGTAAATGCACAAACAGTAATTTCTCCGCATTGCAAGGTGCAATTCTGAAATTTTTTGCTTTTTCCTGCTCCTCTTAGCATGATAAAGAAGATTCAAAGAGAGTGAGATGCCAGCTCCTTTCATTCAGTCAGTAGCTTCAAACATTTCTGGTATATGAATAACATGATGTTTTTCAATGGCAAAAATCAATGAATATTGTAAATGCACAAACAGTAATTTCTCCGCATTGCAAGGTGCAATTCTGAAATTTTTTGCTTTTTCCTGCTCCTCTTAGCATGATAAAGAAGATTCAAAGAGAGTGAGATGCCAGCTCCTTTCATTCAGTCAGTAGCTTCAATCATTTCTGGACGTTTTTCAATGGCAAAAATCATTGAATATTGTAAATGCACAAACAGTAATTTCTCCGCATTGCAAGGTGCAATTCTGAAATTTTTTGCTTTTTCCTGCTCCTCTTAGCATGATAAAGAAGATTCAAAGAGAGTGAGATGCCAGCTCCTTTCATTCAGTCAGTAGCTTCAATCATTTCTGGTATATGAATAACATGATGTTTTTCAATGGCAAAAATCAATGAATATTGTAAATGCACAAACAGTAATTTCTCCGCATTGCAAGGTGCAATTCTGAAATTTTTTGCTTTTTCCTGCTCCTCTTAGCATGATAAAGAAGATTCAAAGAGAGTGAGATGCCAGCTCCTTTCATTCAGTCAGTAGCTTCAATCATTTCTGGACGTTGAATAACATGATGTTTTTCAATGGCAAAAATCAATGAATATTGTAAATGCACAAACAGTAATTTCTCCGCATTGCAAGGTGCAATTCTGAAATTTTTTGCTTTTTCCTGCTCCTCTTAGCATGATAAAGAAGATTCAAAGAGAGTGAGATGCCAGCTCCTTTCATTCAGTCAGTAGCTTCAAACATTTCTGGTATATGAATAACATGATGTTTTTCAATGGCAAAAATCAATGAATATTGTAAATGCACAAACAGTAATTTCTCCGCATTGCAAGGTGCAATTCTGAAATTTTTTGCTTTTTCCTGCTCCTCTTAGCATGATAAAGAAGATTCAAAGAGAGTGAGATGCCAGCTCCTTTCATTCAGTCAGTAGCTTCAATCATTTCTGGACGTTTTTCAATGGCAAAAATCATTGAATATTGTAAATGCACAAACAGTAATTTCTCCGCATTGCAAGGTGCAATTCTGAAATTTTTTGCTTTTTCCTGCTCCTCTTAGCATGATAAAGAAGATTCAAAGAGAGTGAGATGCCAGCTCCTTTCATTCAGTCAGTAGCTTCAATCATTTCTGGTATATGAATAACATGATGTTTTTCAATGGCAAAAATCAATGAATATTGTAAATGCACAAACAGTAATTTCTCCGCATTGCAAGGTGCAATTCTGAAATTTTTTGCTTTTTCCTGCTCCTCTTAGCATGATAAACAAGATTCAAAGAGAGTGAGATGCCAGCTCCTTTCATTCAGTCAGTAGCTTCAATCATTTCTGGACGTTTTTCAATGGCAAAAATCAATGAATATTGTAAATGCACAAACAGTAATTTCTCCGCATTGCAAGGTGCAATTCTGAAATTTTTTGCTTTTTCCTGCTCCTCTTAGCATGATAAACAAGATTCAAAGAGAGTGAGATGCCAGCTCCTTTCATTCAGTCAGTAGCTTCAATCATTTCTGGACGTTTTTCAATGGCAAAAATCAATGAATATTGTAAATGCACAAACAGTAATTTCTCCGCATTGCAAGGTGCAATTCTGAAATTTTTTGCTTTTTCCTGCTCCTCTTAGCATGATAAAGAAGATTCAAAGAGAGTGAGATGCCAGCTCCTTTCATTCAGTCAGTAGCTTCAAACATTTCTGGTATATGAATAACATGATGTTTTTCAATGGCAAAAATCAATGAATATTGTAAATGCACAAACAGTAATTTCTCCGCATTGCAAGGTGCAATTCTGAAATTTTTTGCTTTTTCCTGCTCCTCTTATCATGATAAAGTAGATTCAAAGAGAGTGAGATGCCAGCTCCTTTCATTCAGTCAGTAGCTTCAATCATTTCTGGACATTTTTCAATGGCAAAAATCAATGAATATTGTAAATGCACAAACAGTAATTTCTCCGCATTGCAAGGTGCAATTCTGAAATTTTTTGCTTTTTCCTGCTCCTCTTAGCATGATAAAGAAGATTCAAAGAGAGTGAGATGCCAGCTCCTTTCATTCAGTCAGTAGCTTCAATCATTTCTGGTATATGAATAACATGATGTTTTTCAATGGCAAAAATCAATGAATATTGTAAATGCACAAACAGTAATTTCTCCGCATTGCAAGGTGCAATTCTGAAATTTTTTGCTTTTTTCTGCTCCTCTTAGCATGATAAAGAAGACTCAAAGAGAGTGAGATGCCAGCTCCTTTCATTCAGTCAGTAGCTTCAAACATTTCTGGTATATGAATAACATGATGTTTTTCAATGGCAAAAATCAATGAATATTGTAAATGCACAAACAGTAATTTCTCCGCATTGCAAGGTGCAATTCTGAAATTTTTTGCTTTTTCCTGCTCCTCTTAGCATGATAAAGAAGATTCAAAGAGAGTGAGATGCCAGCTCCTTTCATTCAGTCAGTAGCTTCAATCATTTCTGGACGTTTTTCAATGGCAAAAATCAATGAATATTGTAAATGCACAAACAGTAATTTCTCTGCATTGCAAGGTGCAATTCTGAAATTTTTTGCTTTTTCCTGCTCCTCTTAGCATGATAAACAAGATTCAAAGAGAGTGAGATGCCAGCTCCTTTCATTCAGTCAGTAGCTTCAATCATTTCTGGACGTTTTTCAATGGCAAAAATCAATGAATATTGTAAATGCACAAACAGTAATTTCTACGCATTGCAAGGTGCAATTCTGAAATTTTTTGCTTTTTCCTGCTCCTCTTAGCATGATAAAGAAGATTCAGAGAGAGTGAGATGCCAGCTCCTTTCATTCAGTCAGTAGCTACAATCATTTCTGGACGTTTTTCAATGGCAAAAATCAATGAATATTGTAAATGCACAAACAGTAATTTCTCCGCATTGCAAGGTGCAATTCTGAAATTTTTTGCTTTTTCCTGCTCCTCTTAGCATGATAAAGAAGATTCAAAGAGAGTGAGATGCCAGCTCCTTTCATTCAGTCAGTAGCTTCAAACATTTCTGGTATATGAATAACATGATGTTTTTCAATGGCAAAAATCAATGAATATTGTAAATGCACAAACAGTAATTTCTCCGCATTGCAAGGTGCAATTCTGAAATTTTTTGCTTTTTCCTGCTCCTCTTAGCATGATAAAGAAGATTCAAAGAGAGTGAGATGCCAGCTCCTTTCATTCAGTCAGTAGCTTCAATCATTTCTGGACGTTTTTCAATGGCAAAAATCATTGAATATTGTAAATGCACAAACAGTAATTTCTCCGCATTGCAAGGTGCAATTCTGAAATTTTTTGCTTTTTCCTGCTCCTCTTAGCATGATAAAGAAGATTCAAAGAGAGTGAGATGCCAGCTCCTTTCATTCAGTCAGTAGCTTCAATCATTTCTGGACGTTTTTCAATGGCAAAAATCATTGAATATTGTAAATGCACAAACAGTAATTTCTCCGCATTGCAAGGTGCAATTCTGAAATTTTTTGCTTTTTCCTGCTCCTCTTAGCATGATAAAGAAGATTCAAAGAGAGTGAGATGCCAGCTCCTTTCATTCAGTCAGTAGCTTCAATCATTTCTGGACGTTGAATAACATGATGTTTTTCAATGGCAAAAATCAATGAATATTGTAAATGCACAAACAGTAATTTCTCCGCATTGCAAGGTGCAATTCTGAAATTTTTTGCTTTTTCCTGCTCCTCTTAGCATGATAAAGAAGATTCAAAGAGAGTGAGATGCCAGCTCCTTTCATTCAGTCAGTAGCTTCAAACATTTCTGGTATATGAATAACATGATGTTTTTCAATGGCAAAAATCAATGAATATTGTAAATGCACAAACAGTAATTTCTCCGCATTGCAAGGTGCAATTCTGAAATTTTTTGCTTTTTCCTGCTCCTCTTAGCATGATAAAGAAGATTCAAAGAGAGTGAGATGCCAGCTCCTTTCATTCAGTCAGTAGCTTCAATCATTTCTGGACGTTTTTCAATGGCAAAAATCATTGAATATTGTAAATGCACAAACAGTAATTTCTCCGCATTGCAAGGTGCAATTCTGAAATTTTTTGCTTTTTCCTGCTCCTCTTAGCATGATAAAGAAGATTCAAAGAGAGTGAGATGCCAGCTCCTTTCATTCAGTCAGTAGCTTCAATCATTTCTGGTATATGAATAACATGATGTTTTTCAATGGCAAAAATCAATGAATATTGTAAATGCACAAACAGTAATTTCTCCGCATTGCAAGGTGCAATTCTGAAATTTTTTGCTTTTTCCTGCTCCTCTTAGCATGATAAAGAAGATTCAAAGAGAGTGAGATGCCAGCTCCTTTCATTCAGTCAGTAGCTTCAATCATTTCTGGACGTTTTTCAATGGCAAAAATCAATGAATATTGTAAATGCACAAACAGTAATTTCTCCGCATTGCAAGGTGCAATTCTGAAATTTTTTGCTTTTTCCTGCTCCTCTTAGCATGATAAACAAGATTCAAAGAGAGTGAGATGCCAGCTCCTTTCATTCAGTCAGTAGCTTCAATCATTTCTGGACGTTTTTCAATGGCAAAAATCAATGAATATTGTAAATGCACAAACAGTAATTTCTCCGCATTGCAAGGTGCAATTCTGAAATTTTTTGCTTTTTCCTGCTCCTCTTAGCATGATAAAGAAGATTCAAAGAGAGTGAGATGCCAGCTCCTTTCATTCAGTCAGTAGCTTCAAACATTTCTGGTATATGAATAACATGATGTTTTTCAATGGCAAAAATCAATGAATATTGTAAATGCACAAACAGTAATTTCTCCGCATTGCAAGGTGCAATTCTGAAATTTTTTGCTTTTTCCTGCTCCTCTTATCATGATAAAGAAGATTCAAAGAGAGTGAGATGCCAGCTCCTTTCATTCAGTCAGTAGCTTCAATCATTTCTGGACATTTTTCAATGGCAAAAATCAATGAATATTGTAAATGCACAAACAGTAATTTCTCCGCATTGCAAGGTGCAATTCTGAAATTTTTTGCTTTTTCCTGCTCCTCTTAGCATGATAAAGAAGATTCAAAGAGAGTGAGATGCCAGCTCCTTTCATTCAGTCAGTAGCTTCAAACATTTCTGGTATATGAATAACATGATGTTTTTCAATGGCAAAAATCAATGAATATTGTAAATGCACAAACAGTAATTTCTCCGCATTGCAAGGTGCAATTCTGAAATTTTTTGCTTTTTCCTGCTCCTCTTAGCATGATAAAGAAGATTCAAAGAGAGTGAGATGCCAGCTCCTTTCATTCAGTCAGTAGCTTCAATCATTTCTGGACGTTTTTCAATGGCAAAAATCAATGAATATTGTAAATGCACAAACAGTAATTTCTCCGCATTGCAAGGTGCAATTCTGAAATTTTTTGCTTTTTCCTGCTCCTCTTAGCATAATAAACAAGATTCAAAGAGAGTGAGATGCCAGCTCCTTTCATTCAGTCAGTAGCTTCAATCATTTCTGGACGTTTTTCAATGGCAAAAATCAATGAATATTGTAAATGCACAAACAGTAATTTCTCCGCATTGCAAGGTGCAATTCTGAAATTTTTTGCTTTTTTCTGCTCCTCTTAGCATGATAAAGAAGACTCAAAGAGAGTGAGATGCCAGCTCCTTTCATTCAGTCAGTAGCTTCAAACATTTCTGGTATATGAATAACATGATGTTTTTCAATGGCAAAAATCAATGAATATTGTAAATGCACAAACAGTAATTTCTCCGCATTGCAAGGTGCAATTCTGAAATTTTTTCCTTTTTCCTGCTCCTCTTAGCATGATAAAGAAGATTCAAAGAGAGTGAGATGCCAGCTCCTTTTATTCAGTCAGTAGCTTCAATCATTTCTGGACGTTTTTCAATGGCAAAAATCAATGAATATTGTAAATGCACAAACAGTAATTTCTCCGCATTGCAAGGTGCAATTCTGAAATTTTTTGCTTTTTCCTGCTCCTCTTAGCATGATAAAGAAGATTCAAAGAGAGTGAGATGCCAACTCCTTTCATTCAGTCAGTAGCTTCAATCATTTCTGGACGTTTTTCAATGGCAAAAATCATTGAATATTGTAAATGCACAAACAGTAATTTCTCCGCATTGCAAGGTGCAATTCTGAAATTTTTTGCTTTTTCCTGCTCCTCTTAGCATGATAAAGAAGATTCAAAGAGAGTGAGATGCCAGCTCCTTTCATTCAGTCAGTAGCTTCAATCATTTCTGGTATATGAATAACATGATGTTTTTCAATGGCAAAAATCAATGAATATTGTAAATGCACAAACAGTAATTTCTCCGCATTGCAAGGTGCAATTCTGAAATTTTTTGCTTTTTCCTGCTCCTCTTAGCATGATAAAGAAGATTCAAAGAGAGTGAGATGCCAGCTCCTTTCATTCAGTCAGTAGCTTCAATCATTTCTGGACGTTTTTCAATGGCAAAAATCAATGAATATTGTAAATGCACAAACAGTAATTTCTCCGCATTGCAAGGTGCAATTCTGAAATTTTTTGCTTTTTCCTGCTCCTCTTAGCATGATAAAGAAGATTCAAAGAGAGTGAGATGCCAGCTCCTTTCATTCAGTCAGTAGCTTCAATCATTTCTGGACGTTTTTCAATGGCAAAAATCAATGAATATTGTAAATGCACAAACAGTAATTTCTCCGCATTGCAAGGTGCAATTCTGAAATTTTTTGATTTTTCCTGCTCCTCTTAGCATGATGAAGATTCAAAGAGAGTGAGATGCCAGCTCCTTTCATTCAGTCAGTAGCTTCAATCATTTCTGGACGTTTTTCAATGGCAAAAATCATTGAATATTGTAAATGCACAAACAGTAATTTCTCCGCATTGCAAGGTGCAATTCTGAAATTTTTTGCTTTTTCCTGCTCCTCTTAGCATGATAAAGAAGATTCAAAGAGAGTGAGATGCCAGCTCCTTTCATTCAGTCAGTAGCTTCAATCATTTCTGGTATATGAATAACATGATGTTTTTCAATGGCAAAAATCAATGAATATTGTAAATGCACAAACAGTAATTTCTCCGCATTGCAAGGTGCAATTCTGAAATTTTTTGCTTTTTTCTGCTCCTCTTAGCATGATAAAGAAGACTCAAAGAGAGTGAGATGCCAGCTCCTTTCATTCAGTCAGTAGCTTCAAACATTTCTGGTATATGAATAACATGATGTTTTTCAATGGCAAAAATCAATGAATATTGTAAATGCACAAACAGTAATTTCTCCGCATTGCAAGGTGCAATTCTGAAATTTTTTGCTTTTTCCTGCTCCTCTTAGCATGATAAAGAAGATTCAAAGAGAGTGAGATGCCAGCTCCTTTCATTCAGTCAGTAGATTCAATCATTTCTGGACGTTTTTCAATGGCAAAAATCAATGAATATTGTAAATGCACAAACAGTAATTTCTCTGCATTGCAAGGTGCAATTCTGAAATTTTTTGCTTTTTCCTGCTCCTCTTAGCATGATAAACAAGATTCAAAGAGAGTGAGATGCCAGCTCCTTTCATTCAGTCAGTAGCTTCAATCATTTCTGGACGTTTTTCAATGGCAAAAATCAATGAATATTGTAAATGCACAAACAGTAATTTCTCCGCATTGCAAGGTGCAATTCTGAAATTTTTTGCTTTTTCCTGCTCCTCTTAGCATGATAAAGAAGATTCAGAGAGAGTGAGATGCCAGCTCCTTTCATTCAGTCAGTAGCTACAATCATTTCTGGACGTTTTTCAATGGCAAAAATCAATGAATATTGTAAATGCACAAACAGTAATTTCTCCGCATTGCAAGGTGCAATTCTGAAATTTTTTGCTTTTTCCTGCTCCTCTTAGCATGATAAAGAAGATTCAAAGAGAGTGAGATGCCAGCTCCTTTCATTCAGTCAGTAGCTTCAAACATTTCTGGTATATGAATAACATGATGTTTTTCAATGGCAAAAATCAATGAATATTGTAAATGCACAAACAGTAATTTCTCCGCATTGCAAGGTGCAATTCTGAAATTTTTTGCTTTTTCCTGCTCCTCTTAGCATGATAAAGAAGATTCAAAGAGAGTGAGATGCCAGCTCCTTTCATTCAGTCAGTAGCTTCAATCATTTCTGGACGTTTTTCAATGGCAAAAATCATTGAATATTGTAAATGCACAAACAGTAAATTCTCCGCATTGCAAGGTGCAATTCTGAAATTTTTTGCTTTTTCCTGCTCCTCTTAGCATGATAAAGAAGATTCAAAGAGAGTGAGATGCCAGCTCCTTTCATTCAGTCAGTAGCTTCAATCATTTCTGGTATATGAATAACATGATGTTTTTCAATGGCAAAAATCAATGAATATTGTAAATGCACAAACAGTAATTTCTCCGCATTGCAAGGTGCAATTCTGAAATTTTTTGCTTTTTCCTGCTCCTCTTAGCATGATAAAGAAGATTCAAAGAGAGTGAGATGCCAGCTCCTTTCATTCAGTCAGTAGCTTCAATCATTTCTGGACGTTTTTCAATGGCAAAAATCAATGAATATTGTAAATGCACAAACAGTAATTTCTCCGCATTGCAAGGTGCAATTCTGAAATTTTTTGCTTTTTCCTGCTCCTCTTAGCATGATAAAGAAGATTCAAAGAGAGTGAGATGCCAGCTCCTTTCATTCAGTCAGTAGCTTCAATCATTTCTGGACGTTTTTCAATGGCAAAAATCAATGAATATTGTAAATGCACAAACAGTAATTTCTCCGCATTGCAAGGTGCAATTCTGAAATTTTTTGCTTTTTCCTGCTCCTCTTAGCATGATAAACAAGATTCAAAGAGAGTGAGATGCCAGCTCCTTTCATTCAGTCAGTAGCTTCAAACATTTCTGGTATATGAATAACATGATGTTTTTCAATGGCAAAAATCAATGAATATTGTAAATGCACAAACAGTAATTTCTCCGCATTGCAAGGTGCAATTCTGAAATTTTTTCCTTTTTCCTGCTCCTCTTAGCATGATAAAGAAGATTCAAAGAGAGTGAGATGCCAGCTCCTTTTATTCAGTCAGTAGCTTCAATCATTTCTGGACGTTTTTCAATGGCAAAAATCAATGAATATTGTAAATGCACAAACAGTAATTTCTCCGCATTGCAAGGTGCAATTCTGAAATTTTTTGCTTTTTCCTGCTCCTCTTAGCATGATAAAGAAGATTCAAAGAGAGTGAGATGCCAGCTCCTTTCATTCAGTCAGTAGCTTCAATCATTTCTGGACGTTTTTCAATGGCAAAAATCATTGAATATTGTAAATGCACAAACAGTAATTTCTCCGCATTGCAAGGTGCAATTCTGAAATTTTTTGCTTTTTCCTGCTCCTCTTAGCATGATAAAGAAGATTCAAAGAGAGTGAGATGCCAGCTCCTTTCATTCAGTCAGTAGCTTCAATCATTTCTGGTATATGAATAACATGATGTTTTTCAATGGCAAAAATCAATGAATATTGTAAATGCACAAACAGTAATTTCTCCGCATTGCAAGGTGCAATTCTGAAATTTTTTGCTTTTTCCTGCTCCTCTTAGCATGATAAAGAAGATTCAAAGAGAGTGAGATGCCAGCTCCTTTCATTCAGTCAGTAGCTTCAATCATTTCTGGACGTTTTTCAATGGCAAAAATCAATGAATATTGTAAATGCACAAACAGTAATTTCTCCGCATTGCAAGGTGCAATTCTGAAATTTTTTGCTTTTTCCTGCTCCTCTTAGCATGATAAACAAGATTCAAAGAGAGTGAGATACCAGCTCCTTTCATTCAGTCAGTAGCTTCAATCATTTCTGGACGTTTTTCAATGGCAAAAATCAATGAATATTGTAAATGCACAAACAGTAATTTCTCCGCATTGCAAGGTGCAATTCTGAAATTTTTTGCTTTTTCCTGCTCCTCTTAGCATGATAAAGAAGATTCAAAGAGAGTGAGATGCCAGCTCCTTTCATTCAGTCAGTAGCTTCAAACATTTCTGGTATATGAATAACATGATGTTTTTCAATGGCAAAAATCAATGAATATTGTAAATGCACAAACAGTAATTTCTCCGCATTGCAAGGTGCAATTCTGAAATTTTTTGCTTTTTCCTGCTCCTCTTAGCATGATAAACAAGATTCAAAGAGAGTGAGATGCCAGCTCCTTTCATTCAGTCAGTAGCTTCAATCATTTCTGGACATTTTTCAATGGCAAAAATCAATGAATATTGTAAATGCACAAACAGTAATTTCTCCGCATTGCAAGGTGCAATTCTGAAATTTTTTGCTTTTTCCTGCTCCTCTTAGCATGATAAAGAAGATTCAAAGAGAGTGAGATGCCAGCTCCTTTCATTCAGTCAGTAGCTTCAAACATTTCTGGTATATGAATAACATGATGTTTTTCAATGGCAAAAATCAATGAATATTGTAAATGCACAAACAGTAATTTCTCCGCATTGCAAGGTGCAATTCTGAAATTTTTTGCTTTTTCCTGCTCCTCTTAGCATGATAAAGAAGATTCAAAGAGAGTGAGATGCCAGCTCCTTTCATTCAGTCAGTAGCTTCAATCATTTCTGGACGTTTTTCAATGGCAAAAATCAATGAATATTGTAAATGCACAAACAGTAATTTCTCCGCATTGCAAGGTACAATTCTGAAATTTTTTGCTTTTTCCTGCTCCTCTTAGCATGATAAACAAGATTCAAAGAGAGTGAGATGCCAGCTCCTTTCATTCAGTCAGTAGCTTCAATCATTTCTGGACGTTTTTCAATGGCAAAAATCAATGAATATTGTAAATGCACAAACAGTAATTTCTCCGCATTGCAAGGTGCAATTCTGAAATTTTTTGCTTTTTTCTGCTCCTCTTAGCATGATAAAGAAGACTCAAAGAGAGTGAGATGCCAGCTCCTTTCATTCAGTCAGTAGCTTCAAACATTTCTGGTATATGAATAACATGATGTTTTTCAATGGCAAAAATCAATGAATATTGTAAATGCACAAACAGTAATTTCTCCGCATTGCAAGGTGCAATTCTGAAATTTTTTGCTTTTTCCTGCTCCTCTTAGCATGATAAAGAAGATTCAAAGAGAGTGAGATGCCAGCTCCTTTCATTCAGTCAGTAGCTTCAATCATTTCTGGTATATGAATAACATGATGTTTTTCAATGGCAAAAATCAATGAATATTGTAAATGCACAAACAGTAATTTCTCCGCATTGCAAGGTGCAATTCTGAAATTTTTTGCTTTTTTCTGCTCCTCTTAGCATGATAAAGAAGACTCAAAGAGAGTGAGATGCCAGCTCCTTTCATTCAGTCAGTAGCTTCAAACATTTCTGGTATATGAATAACATGTTTTTCAATGGCAAAAATCAATGAATATTGTAAATGCACAAACAGTAATTTCTCCGCATTGCAAGGTGCAATTCTGAAATTTTTTGCTTTTTCCTGCTCCTCTTAGCATGATAAAGAAGATTCAAAGAGAGTGAGATGCCAGCTCCTTTCATTCAGTCAGTAGCTTCAATCATTTCTGGACGTTTTTCAATAGCAAAAATCAATGAATATTGTAAATGCACAAACAGTAATTTCTCCGCATTGCAAGGTGCATTTCTGAAATTTTTTGCTTTTTCCTGCTCCTCTTAGCATGATGAAGATTCAAAGAGAGTGAGATGCCAGCTCCTTTCATTCAGTCAGTAGCTTCAATCATTTCTGGACGTTTTTCAATGGCAAAAATCATTGAATATTGTAAATGCACAAACAGTAATTTCTCCGCATTGCAAGGTGCAATTCTGAAATTTTTTGCTTTTTCCTGCTCCTCTTAGCATGATAAAGAAGATTCAAAGAGAGTGAGATGCCAGCTCCTTTCATTCAGTCAGTAGCTTCAATCATTTCTGGTATATGAATAACATGATGTTTTTCAATGGCAAAAATCAATGAATATTGTAAATGCACAAACAGTAATTTCTCCGCATTGCAAGGTGCAATTCTGAAATTTTTTGCTTTTTTCTGCTCCTCTTAGCATGATAAAGAAGACTCAAAGAGAGTGAGATGCCAGCTCCTTTCATTCAGTCAGTAGCTTCAAACATTTCTGGTATATGAATAACATGATGTTTTTCAATGGCAAAAATCAATGAATATTGTAAATGCACAAACAGTAATTTCTCCGCATTGCAAGGTGCAATTCTGAAATTTTTTGCTTTTTCCTGCTCCTCTTAGCATGATAAAGAAGATTCAAAGAGAGTGAGATGCCAGCTCCTTTCATTCAGTCAGTAGCTTCAATCATTTCTGGACGTTTTTCAATGGCAAAAATCAATGAATATTGTAAATGCACAAACAGTAATTTCTCCGCATTGCAAGGTGCAATTCTGAAATTTTTTGCTTTTTCCTGCTCCTCTTAGCATGATAAAGAAGATTCAAAGAGAGTGAGATGCCAGCTCCTTTCATTCAGTCAGTAGCTTCAAACATTTCTGGTATATGAATAACATGATGTTTTTCAATGGCAAAAATCAATGAATATTGTAAATGCACAAACAGTAATTTCTCCGCATTGCAAGGTGCAATTCTGAAATTTTTTGCTTTTTCCTGCTCCTCTTAGCATCATAAAGAAGATTCAAAGAGAGTGAGATGCCAGCTCCTTTCATTCAGTCAGTAGCTTCAATCATTTCTGGACGTTTTTCAATGGCAAAAATCATTGAATATTGTAAATGCACAAACAGTAATTTCTCCGCATTGCAAGGTGCAATTCTGAAATTTTTTGCTTTTTCCTGCTCCTCTTAGCATGATGAAGATTCAAAGAGAGTGAGATGCCAGCTCCTTTCATTCAGTCAGTAGCTTCAATCATTTCTGGACGTTTTTCAATGGCAAAAATCATTGAATATTGTAAATGCACAAACAGTAATTTCTCCGCATTGCAAGGTGCAATTCTGAAATTTTTTGCTTTTTCCTGCTCCTCTTAGCATGATAAAGAAGATTCAAAGAGAGTGAGATGCCAGCTCCTTTCATTCAGTCAGTAGCTTCAATCATTTCTGGTATATGAATAACATGATGTTTTTCAATGGCAAAAATCAATGAATATTGTAAATGCACAAACAGTAATTTCTCCGCATTGCAAGGTGCAATTCTGAAATTTTTTGCTTTTTTCTGCTCCTCTTAGCATGATAAAGAAGACTCAAAGAGAGTGAGATGCCAGCTCCTTTCATTCAGTCAGTAGCTTCAAACATTTCTGGTATATGAATAACATGATGTTTTTCAATGGCAAAAATCAATGAATATTGTAAATGCACAAACAGTAATTTCTCCGCATTGCAAGGTGCAATTCTGAAATTTTTTGCTTTTTCCTGCTCCTCTTAGCATGATAAAGAAGATTCAAAGAGAGTGAGATGCCAGCTCCTTTCATTCAGTCAGTAGCTTCAATCATTTCTGGACGTTTTTCAATGGCAAAAATCAATGAATATTGTAAATGCACAAACAGTAATTTCTCCGCATTGCAAGGTGCAATTCTGAAATTTTTTGCTTTTTCCTGCTCCTCTTAGCATGATAAAGAAGATTCAAAGAGAGTGAGATGCCAGCTCCTTTCATTCAGTCAGTAGCTTCAAACATTTCTGGTATATGAATAACATGATGTTTTTCAATGGCAAAAATCAATGAATATTGTAAATGCACAAACAGTAATTTCTCCGCATTGCAAGGTGCAATTCTGAAATTTTTTGCTTTTTCCTGCTCCTCTTAGCATGATAAAGAAGATTCAAAGAGAGTGAGATGCCAGCTCCTTTCATTCAGTCAG
This sequence comes from Phyllobates terribilis, assembly GCF_046119375.1. Classification (NCBI taxonomy): domain Eukaryota; kingdom Metazoa; phylum Chordata; class Amphibia; order Anura; family Dendrobatidae; genus Phyllobates; species Phyllobates terribilis. The sequence goes on along the minus strand of NW_027364995.1, from coordinate 70,645 downwards.
TAGCTTCAATCATTTCTGGACGTTTTTCAATGGCAAAAATCAATGAATATTGTAAATGCACAAACAGTAATTTCTCCGCATTGCAAGGTGCAATTCTGAAATTTTTTGCTTTTTCCTGCTCCTCTTAGCATGATAAACAAGATTCAAAGAGAGTGAGATGCCAGCTCCTTTCATTCAGTCAGTAGCTTCAATCATTTCTGGACGTTTTTCAATGGCAAAAATCAATGAATATTGTAAATGCACAAACAGTCATTTCTCCGCATTGCAAGGTGCAATTCTGAAATTTTTTGCTTTTTCCTGCTCCTCTTAGCATGATAAAGAAGATTCAAAGAGAGTGAGATGCCAGCTCCTTTAATTCAGTCAGTAGCTTCAAACATTTCTGGTTTATGAATAACATGATGTTTTTCAATGGCAAAAATCAATGAATATTGTAAATGCACAAACAGTAATTTCTCCGCATTGCAAGGTGCAATTCTGAAATTTTTTGCTTTTTCCTGCTCCTCTTAGCATGATAAAGAAGATTCAAAGAGAGTGAGATGCCAGCTCCTTTCATTCAGTCAGTAGCTTCAATCATTTCTGGACATTTTTCAATGGCAAAAATCAATGAATATTGTAAATGCACAAACAGTAATTTCTCCGCATTGCAAGGTGCAATTCTGAAATTTTTTGCTTTTTCCTGCTCCTCTTAGCATGATAAAGAAGATTCAAAGAGAGTGAGATGCCAGCTCCTTTCATTCAGTCAGTAGCTTCAAACATTTCTGGTATATGAATAACATGATGTTTTTCAATGGCAAAAATCAATGAATATTGTTAATGCACAAACAGTAATTTCTCCGCATTGCAAGGTGCAATTCTGAAATTTTTTGCTTTTTCCTGCTCCTCTTAGCATGATAAAGAAGATTCAGAGAGAGTGAGATGCCAGCTCCTTTCATTCAGTCAGTAGCTACAATCATTTCTGGACGTTTTTCAATGGCAAAAATCAATGAATATTGTAAATGCACAAACAGTAATTTCTCCGCATTGCAAGGTGCAATTCTGAAATTTTTTGCTTTTTCCTGCTCCTCTTAGCATGATAAAGAAGATTCAAAGAGAGTGAGATGCCAGCTCCTTTCATTCAGTCAGTAGCTTCAAACATTTCTGGTATATGAATAACATGATGTTTTTCAATGGCAAAAATCAATGAATATTGTAAATGCACAAACAGTAATTTCTCCGCATTGCAAGGTGCAATTCTGAAATTTTTTGCTTTTTCCTGCTCCTCTTAGCATGATAAAGAAGATTCAAAGAGAGTGAGATGCCAGCTCCTTTCATTCAGTCAGTAGCTTCAATCATTTCTGGACGTTTTTCAATGGCAAAAATCATTGAATATTGTAAATGCACAAACAGTAATTTCTCCGCATTGCAAGGTGCAATTCTGAAATTTTTTGCTTTTTCCTGCTCCTCTTAGCATGATAAACAAGATTCAAAGAGAGTGAGATGCCAGCTCCTTTCATTCAGTCAGTAGCTTCAATCATTTCTGGACGTTTTTCAATGGCAAAAATCAATGAATATTGTAAATGCACAAACAGTAATTTCTCCGCATTGCAAGGTGCAATTCTGAAATTTTTTGCTTTTTTCTGCTCCTCTTAGCATGATAAAGAAGACTCAAAGAGAGTGAGATGCCAGCTCCTTTCATTCAGTCAGTAGCTTCAAACATTTCTGGTATATGAATAACATGATGTTTTTCAATGGCAAAAATCAATGAATATTGTAAATGCACAAACAGTAATTTCTCCGCATTGCAAGGTGCAATTCTGAAATTTTTTGCTTTTTCCTGCTCCTCTTAGCATGATAAAGAAGATTCAAAGAGAGTGAGATGCCAGCTCCTTTCATTCAGTCAGTAGCTTCAATCATTTCTGGACGTTTTTCAATGGCAAAAATCAATGAATATTGTAAATGCACAAACTAATTTCTCCGCATTGCAAGTTGCAATTCTGAAATTTTTTGCTTTTTCCTGCTCCTCTTAGCATGATAAAGAAGATTCAAAGAGAGTGAGATGCCAGCTCCTTTCATTCAGTCAGTAGCTTCAATCATTTCTGGACGTTTTTCAATGGCAAAAATCAATGAATATTGTAAATGCACAAACAGTAATTTCTCCGCATTGCAAGGTGCAATTCTGAAATTTTTTGCTTTTTCCTGCTCCTCTTAGCATGATAAAGAAGATTCAAAGAGAGTGAGATGCCAGCTCCTTTCATTCAGTCAGTAGCTTCAATCATTTCTGGACGTTTTTCAATGGCAAAAATCATTGAATATTGTAAATGCACAAACAGTAATTTATCCGCATTGCAAGGTGCAATTCTGAAATTTTTTGCTTTTTCCTGCTCCTCTTAGCATGATAAAGAAGATTCAAAGAGAGTGAGATGCCAGCTCCTTTCATTCAGTCAGTAGCTTCAATCATTTCTGGTATATGAATAACATGATGTTTTTCAATGGCAAAAATCAATGAATATTGTAAATGCACAAACAGTAATTTCTCCGCATTGCAAGGTGCAATTCTGAAATTTTTTGCTTTTTTCTGCTCCTCTTAGCATGATAAAGAAGACTCAAAGAGAGTGAGATGCCAGCTCCTTTCATTCAGTCAGTAGCTTCAAACATTTCTGGTATATGAATAACATGTTTTTCAATGGCAAAAATCAATGAATATTGTAAATGCACAAACAGTAATTTCTCCGCATTGCAAGGTGCAATTCTGAAATTTTTTGCTTTTTCCTGCTCCTCTTAGCATGATAAAGAAGATTCAAAGAGAGTGAGATGCCAGCTCCTTTCATTCAGTCAGTAGCTTCAATCATTTCTGGACGTTTTTCAATGGCAAAAATCAATGAATATTGTAAATGCACAAACAGTAATTTCTCCGCATTGCAAGGTGCAATTCTGAAATTTTTTGCTTTTTCCTGCTCCTCTTAGCATGATAAACAAGATTCAAAGAGAGTGAGATGCCAGCTCCTTTCATTCAGTCAGTAGCTTCAATCATTTCTGGACGTTTTTCAATGGCAAAAATCAATGAATATTGTAAATGCACAAACAGTAATTTCTCCGCATTGCAAGGTGCAATTCTGAAATTTTTTGCTTTTTCCTGCTCCTCTTAGCATGATAAAGAAGATTCAGAGAGAGTGAGATGCCAGCTCCTTTCATTCAGTCAGTAGCTACAATCATTTCTGGACGTTTTTCAATGGCAAAAATCAATGAATATTGTAAATGCACAAACAGTAATTTCTACGCATTGCAAGGTGCAATTCTGAAATTTTTTGCTTTTTACTGCTCCTCTTAGCATGATAAAGAAGATTCAAAGAGAGTGAGATGCCAGCTCCTTTCATTCAGTCAGTAGCTTCAATCATTTCTGGACGTTTTTCAATGGCAAAAATCAATGAATATTGTAAATGCACAAACAGTAATTTCTCCGCATTGCAAGGTGCAATTCTGAAATTTTTTGCTTTTTCCTGCTCCTCTTAGCATGATAAAGAAGATTCAAAGAGAGTGAGATGCCAGCTCCTTTCATTCAGTCAGTAGCTTCAATCATTTCTGGACGTTTTTCAATGGCAAAAATCAATGAATATTGTAAATGCACAAACAGTAATTTCTCCGCATTGCAAGGTGCAATTCTGAAATTTTTTGCTTTTTCCTGCTCCTCTTAGCATGGTAAAGAAGATTCAAAGAGAGTGAGATGCCAGCTCCTTTCATTCAGTCAGTAGCTTCAAACATTTCTGGTATATGAATAACATGATGTTTTTCAATGGCAAAAATCAATGAATATTGTAAATGCACAAACAGTAATTTCTCCGCATTGCAAGGTGCAATTCTGAAATTTTTTGCTTTTTCCTGCTCCTCTTAGCATGATAAAGAAGATTCAAAGAGAGTGAGATGCCAGCTCCTTTCATTCAGTCAGTAGCTTCAATCATTTCTGGACGTTTTTCAATGGCAAAAATCAATGAATATTGTAAATGCACAAACAGTAATTTCTCCGCATTGCAAGGTGCAATTCTGAAATTTTTTGCTTTTTCCTGCTCCTCTTAGCATGATAAAGAAGATTCAAAGAGAGTGAGATGCCAGCTCCTTTCATTCAGTCAGTAGCTTCAAACATTTCTGGTATATGAATAACATGATGTTTTTCAATGGCAAAAATCAATGAATATTGTAAATGCACAAACAGTAATTTCTCCGCATTGCAAGGTGCAATTCTGAAATTTTTTGCTTTTTCCTGCTCCTCTTAGCATGATAAAGAAGATTCAAAGAGAGTGAGATGCCAGCTCCTTTCATTCAGTCAGTAGCTTCAATCATTTCTGGACGTTTTTCAATGGCAAAAATCAATGAATATTGTAAATGCACAAACAGTAATTTCTCCGCATTGCAAGGTGCAATTCTGAAATTTTTTGCTTTTTCCTGCTCCTCTTAGCATGATAAACAAGATTCAAAGAGAGTGAGATGCCAGCTCCTTTCATTCAGTCAGTAGCTTCAATCATTTCTGGACGTTTTTCAATGGCAAAAATCAATGAATATTGTAAATGCACAAACAGTAATTTCTCCGCATTGCAAGGTGCAATTCTGAAATTTTTTGCTTTTTTCTGCTCCTCTTAGCATGATAAAGAAGACTCAAAGAGAGTGAGATGCCAGCTCCTTTCATTCAGTCAGTAGCTTCAAACATTTCTGGTATATGAATAACATGATGTTTTTCAATGGCAAAAATCAATGAATATTGTAAATGCACAAACAGTAATTTCTCCGCATTGCAAGGTGCAATTCTGAAATTTTTTGCTTTTTCCTGCTCCTCTTAGCATGATAAAGAAGATTCAAAGAGAGTGAGATGCCAGCTCCTTTCATTCAGTCAGTAGCTTCAATCATTTCTGGACGTTTTTCAATGGCAAAAATCATTGAATATTGTAAATGCACAAACAGTAATTTCTCCGCATTGCAAGGTGCAATTCTGAAATTTTTTGCTTTTTCCTGCTCCTCTTAGCATGATAAAGAAGATTCAAAGAGAGTGAGATGCCAGCTCCTTTCATTCAGTCAGTAGCTTCAATCATTTCTGGTATATGAATAACATGATGTTTTTCAATGGCAAAAATCAATGAATATTGTAAATGCACAAACAGTAATTTCTCCGCATTGCAAGGTGCAATTCTGAAATTTTTTGCTTTTTCCTGCTCCTCTTAGCATGATAAAGAAGATTCAAAGAGAGTGAGATGCCAGCTCCTTTCATTCAGTCAGTAGCTTCAATCATTTCTGGACGTTTTTCAATGGCAAAAATCAATGAATATTGTAAATGCACAAACAGTAATTTCTCCGCATTGCAAGGTGCAATTCTGAAATTTTTTGCTTTTTCCTGCTCCTCTTAGCATGATAAACAAGATTCAAAGAGAGTGAGATGCCAGCTCCTTTCATTCAGTCAGTAGCTTCAATCATTTCTGGACGTTTTTCAATGGCAAAAATCAATGAATATTGTAAATGCACAAACAGTAATTTCTCCGCATTGCAAGGTGCAATTCTGAAATTTTTTGCTTTTTCCTGCTCCTCTTAGCATGATAAAGAAGATTCAAAGAGAGTGAGATGCCAGCTCCTTTCATTCAGTCAGTAGCTTCAAACATTTCTGGTATATGAATAACATGATGTTTTTCAATGGCAAAAATCAATGAATATTGTAAATGCACAAACAGTAATTTCTCCGCATTACAAGGTGCAATTCTGAAATTTTTTGCTTTTTCCTGCTCCTCTTAGCATGATAAAGAAGATTCAAAGAGAGTGAGATGCCAGCTCCTTTCATTCAGTCAGTAGCTTCAATCATTTCTGGACGTTTTTCAATGGCAAAAATCATTGAATATTGTAAATGCACAAACAGTAATTTCTCCGCATTGCAAGGTGCAATTCTGAAATTTTTTGCTTTTTCCTGCTCCTCTTAGCATGATAAAGAAGATTCAAAGAGAGTGAGATGCCAGCTCCTTTCATTCAGTCAGTAGCTTCAATCATTTCTGGTATATGAATAACATGATGTTTTTCAATGGCAAAAATCAATGAATATTGTAAATGCACAAACAGTAATTTCTCCGCATTGCAAGGTGCAATTCTGAAATTTTTTGCTTTTTCCTGCTCCTCTTAGCATGATAAAGAAGATTCAAAGAGAGTGAGATGCCAGCTCCTTTCATTCAGTCAGTAGCTTCAATCATTTCTGGACGTTTTTCAATGGCAAAAATCAATGAATATTGTAAATGCACAAACAGTAATTTCTCCGCATTGCAAGGTGCAATTCTGAAATTTTTTGCTTTTTCCTGCTCCTCTTAGCATGATAAACAAGATTCAAAGAGAGTGAGATGCCAGCTCCTTTCATTCAGTCAGTAGCTTCAATCATTTCTGGACGTTTTTCAATGGCAAAAATCAATGAATATTGTAAATGCACAAACAGTAATTTCTCCGCATTGCAAGGTGCAATTCTGAAATTTTTTGCTTTTTCCTGCTCCTCTTAGCATGATAAAGAAGATTCAAAGAGAGTGAGATGCCAGCTCCTTTCATTCAGTCAGTAGCTTCAAACATTTCTGGTATATGAATAACATGATGTTTTTCAATGGCAAAAATCAATGAATATTGTAAATGCACAAACAGTAATTTCTCCGCATTACAAGGTGCAATTCTGAAATTTTTTGCTTTTTCCTGCTCCTCTTAGCATGATAAAGAAGATTCAAAGAGAGTGAGATGCCAGCTCCTTTCATTCAGTCAGTAGCTTCAATCATTTCTGGACATTTTTCAATGGCAAAAATCAATGAATATTGTAAATGCACAAACAGTAATTTCTCCGCATTGCAAGGTGCAATTCTGAAATTTTTTGCTTTTTTCTGCTCCTCTTAGCATGATAAAGAAGACTCAAAGAGAGTGAGATGCCAGCTCCTTTCATTCAGTCAGTAGCTTCAATCATTTCTGGACGTTTTTCAATGGCAAAAATCAATGAATATTGTAAATGCACAAACAGTAATTTCTCCGCATTGCAAGGTGCAATTCTGAAATTTTTTGCTTTTTTCTGCTCCTCTTAGCATGATAAAGAAGACTCAAAGAGAGTGAGATGCCAGCTCCTTTCATTCAGTCAGTAGCTTCAAACATTTCTGGTATATGAATAACATGATGTTTTTCAATGGCAAAAATCAATGAATATTGTAAATGCACAAACAGTAATTTCTCCGCATTGCAAGGTGCAATTCTGAAATTTTTTGCTTTTTCCTGCTCCTCTTAGCATGATAAAGAAGATTCAAAGAGAGTGAGATGCCAGCTCCTTTCATTCAGTCAGTAGCTTCAATCATTTCTGGACGTTTTTCAATGGCAAAAATCAATGAATATTGTAAATGCACAAACTAATTTCTCCGCATTGCAAGTTGCAATTCTGAAATTTTTTGCTTTTTCCTGCTCCTCTTAGCATGATAAAGAAGATTCAAAGAGAGTGAGATGCCAGCTCCTTTCATTCAGTCAGTAGCTTCAATCATTTCTGGACGTTTTTCAATGGCAAAAATCAATGAATATTGTAAATGCACAAACAGTAATTTCTCCGCATTGCAAGGTGCAATTCTGAAATTTTTTGCTTTTTCCTGCTCCTCTTAGCATGATAAAGAAGATTCAAAGAGAGTGAGATGCCAGCTCCTTTCATTCAGTCAGTAGCTTCAATCATTTCTGGACGTTTTTCAATGGCAAAAATCATTGAATATTGTAAATGCACAAACAGTAATTTATCCGCATTGCAAGGTGCAATTCTGAAATTTTTTGCTTTTTCCTGCTCCTCTTAGCATGATAAAGAAGATTCAAAGAGAGTGAGATGCCAGCTCCTTTCATTCAGTCAGTAGCTTCAATCATTTCTGGTATATGAATAACATGATGTTTTTCAATGGCAAAAATCAATGAATATTGTAAATGCACAAACAGTAATTTCTCCGCATTGCAAGGTGCAATTCAGAAATTTTTTGCTTTTTTCTGCTCCTCTTAGCATGATAAAGAAGACTCAAAGAGAGTGAGATGCCAGCTCCTTTCATTCAGTCAGTAGCTTCAAACATTTCTGGTATATGAATAACATGTTTTTCAATGGCAAAAATCAATGAATATTGTAAATGCACAAACAGTAATTTCTCCGCATTGCAAGGTGCAATTCTGAAATTTTTTGCTTTTTCCTGCTCCTCTTAGCATGATAAAGAAGATTCAAAGAGAGTGAGATGCCAGCTCCTTTCATTCAGTCAGTAGCTTCAATCATTTCTGGACGTTTTTCAATGGCAAAAATCAATGAATATTGTAAATGCACAAACAGTAATTTCTCCGCATTGCAAGGTGCAATTCTGAAATTTTTTGCTTTTTCCTGCTCCTCTTAGCATGATAAACAAGATTCAAAGAGAGTGAGATGCCAGCTCCTTTCATTCAGTCAGTAGCTTCAATCATTTCTGGACGTTTTTCAATGGCAAAAATCAATGAATATTGTAAATGCACAAACAGTAATTTCTCCGCATTGCAAGGTGCAATTCTGAAATTTTTTGCTTTTTCCTGCTCCTCTTAGCATGATAAAGAAGATTCAGAGAGAGTGAGATGCCAGCTCCTTTCATTCAGTCAGTAGCTACAATCATTTCTGGACGTTTTTCAATGGCAAAAATCAATGAATATTGTAAATGCACAAACAGTAATTTCTACGCATTGCAAGGTGCAATTCTGAAATTTTTTGCTTTTTCCTGCTCCTCTTAGCATGATAAAGAAGATTCAAAGAGAGTGAGATGCCAGCTCCTTTCATTCAGTCAGTAGCTTCAATCATTTCTGGACGTTTTTCAATGGCAAAAATCAATGAATATTGTAAATGCACAAACAGTAATTTCTCCGCATTGCAAGGTGCAATTCTGAAATTTTTTGCTTTTTCCTGCTCCTCTTAGCATGATATAGAAGATTCAAAGAGAGTGAGATGCCAGCTCCTTTCATTCAGTCAGTAGCTTCAATCATTTCTGGACGTTTTTCAATGGCAAAAATCAATGAATATTGTAAATGCACAAACAGTAATTTCTCCGCATTGCAAGGTGCAATTCTGAAATTTTTTGCTTTTTCCTGCTCCTCTTAGCATGATAAAGAAGATTCAAAGAGAGTGAGATGCCAGCTCCTTTCATTCAGTCAGTAGCTTCAAACATTTCTGGTATATGAATAACATGATGTTTTTCAATGGCAAAAATCAATGAATATTGTAAATGCACAAACAGTAATTTCTCCGCATTGCAAGGTGCAATTCTGAAATTTTTTGCTTTTTCCTGCTCCTCTTAGCATGATAAAGAAGATTCAAAGAGAGTGAGATGCCAGCTCCTTTCATTCAGTCAGTAGCTTCAATCATTTCTGGACGTTTTTCAATGGCAAAAATCAATGAATATTGTAAATGCACAAACAGTAATTTCTCCGCATTGCAAGGTGCAATTCTGAAATTTTTTGCTTTTTCCTGCTCCTCTTAGCATGATAAAGAAGATTCAAAGAGAGTGAGATGCCAGCTCCTTTCATTCAGTCAGTAGCTTCAAACATTTCTGGTATATGAATAACATGATGTTTTTCAATGGCAAAAATCAATGAATATTGTAAATGCACAAACAGTAATTTCTCCGCATTGCAAGGTGCAATTCTGAAATTTTTTGCTTTTTCCTGCTCCTCTTAGCATGATAAAGAAGATTCAAAGAGAGTGAGATGCCAGCTCCTTTCATTCAGTCAGTAGCTTCAATCATTTCTGGACGTTTTTCAATGGCAAAAATCAATGAATATTGTAAATGCACAAACAGTAATTTCTCCGCATTGCAAGGTGCAATTCTGAAATTTTTTGCTTTTTCCTGCTCCTCTTAGCATGATAAACAAGATTCAAAGAGAGTGAGATGCCAGCTCCTTTCATTCAGTCAGTAGCTTCAATCATTTCTGGACGTTTTTCAATGGCAAAAATCAATGAATATTGTAAATGCACAAACAGTAATTTCTCCGCATTGCAAGGTGCAATTCTGAAATTTTTTGCTTTTTTCTGCTCCTCTTAGCATGATAAAGAAGACTCAAAGAGAGTGAGATGCCAGCTCCTTTCATTCAGTCAGTAGCTTCAAACATTTCTGGTATATGAATAACATGATGTTTTTCAATGGCAAAAATCAATGAATATTGTAAATGCACAAACAGTAATTTCTCCGCATTGCAAGGTGCAATTCTGAAATTTTTTGCTTTTTCCTGCTCCTCTTAGCATGATAAAGAAGATTAAAAGAGAGTGAGATGCCAGCTCCTTTCATTCAGTCAGTAGCTTCAATCATTTCTGGACGTTTTTCAATGGCAAAAATCATTGAATATTGTAAATGCACAAACAGTAATTTCTCCGCATTGCAAGGTGCAATTCTGAAATTTTTTGCTTTTTCCTGCTCCTCTTAGCATGATAAAGAAGATTCAAAGAGAGTGAGATGCCAGCTCCTTTCATTCAGTCAGTAGCTTCAATCATTTCTGGTATATGAATAACATGATGTTTTTCAATGGCAAAAATCAATGAATATTGTAAATGCACAAACAGTAATTTCTCCGCATTGCAAGGTGCAATTCTGAAATTTTTTGCTTTTTCCTGCTCCTCTTAGCATGATAAAGAAGATTCAAAGAGAGTGAGATGCCAGCTCCTTTCATTCAGTCAGTAGCTTCAATCATTTCTGGACGTTTTTCAATGGCAAAAATCAATGAATATTGTAAATGCACAAACAGTAATTTCTCCGCATTGCAAGGTGCAATTCTGAAATTTTTTGCTTTTTCCTGCTCCTCTTAGCATGATAAACAAGATTCAAAGAGAGTGAGATACCAGCTCCTTTCATTCAGTCAGTAGCTTCAATCATTTCTGGATGTTTTTCAATGGCAAAAATCAATGAATATTGTAAATGCACAAACAGTAATTTCTCCGCATTGCAAGGTGCAATTCTGAAATTTTTTGCTTTTTCCTGCTCCTCTTAGCATGATAAAGAAGATTCAAAGAGAGTGAGATGCCAGCTCCTTTCATTCAGTCAGTAGCTTCAAACATTTCTGGTATATGAATAACATGATGTTTTTCAATGGCAAAAATCAATGAATATTGTAAATGCACAAACAGTAATTTCTCCGCATTGCAAGGTGCAATTCTGAAATTTTTTGCTTTTTCCTGCTCCTCTTAGCATGATAAACAAGATTCAAAGAGAGTGAGATGCCAGCTCCTTTCATTCAGTCAGTAGCTTCAATCATTTCTGGACATTTTTCAATGGCAAAAATCAATGAATATTGTAAATGCACAAACAGTAATTTCTCCGCATTGCAAGGTGCAATTCTGAAATTTTTTGCTTTTTCCTGCTCCTCTTAGCATGATAAAGATTCAAAGAGAGTGAGATGCCAGCTCCTTTCATTCAGTCAGTAGCTTCAAACATTTCTGGTATATGAATAACATGATGTTTTTCAATGGCAAAAATCAATGAATATTGTAAATGCACAAACAGTAATTTCTCCGCATTGCAAGGTGCAATTCTGAAATTTTTTGCTTTTTCCTGCTCCTCTTAGCATGATAAAGAAGATTCAAAGAGAGTGAGATGCCAGCTCCTTTCATTCAGTCAGTAGCTTCAATCATTTCTGGACGTTTTTCAATGGCAAAAATCAATGAATATTGTAAATGCACAAACAGTAATTTCTCCGCATTGCAAGGTGCAATTCTGAAATTTTTTGCTTTTTCCTGCTCCTCTTAGCATGATAAAGAAGACTCAAAGAGAGTGAGATGCCAGCTCCTTTCATTCAGTCAGTAGCTTCAAACATTTCTGGTATATGAATAACATGATGTTTTTCAATGGCAAAAATCAATGAATATTGTAAATGCACAAACAGTAATTTCTCCGCATTGCAAGGTGCAATTCTGAATTTTTTTGCTTTTTCCTGCTCCTCTTAGCATGATAAAGAAGATTCAAAGAGAGTGAGATGCCAGCTCCTTTCATTCAGTCAGTAGCTTCAATCATTTCTGGACGTTTTTCAATGGCAAAAATCAATGAATATTGTAAATGCACAAACTAATTTCTCCGCATTGCAAGTTGCAATTCTGAAATTTTTTGCTTTTTCCTGCTCCTCTTAGCATGATAAAGAAGATTCAAAGAGAGTGAGATGCCAGCTCCTTTCATTCAGTCAGTAGCTTCAATCATTTCTGGACGTTTTTCAATGGCAAAAATCAATGAATATTGTAAATGCACAAACAGTAATTTCTCCGCATTGCAAGGTGCAATTCTGAAATTTTTTGCTTTTTCCTGCTCCTCTTAGCATGATAAACAAGATTCAAAGAGAGTGAGATGCCAGCTCCTTTCATTCAGTCAGTAGCTTCAATCATTTCTGGACGTTTTTCAATGGCAAAAATCAATGAATATTGTAAATGCACAAACAGTAATTTCTCCGCATTGCAAGGTGCAATTCTGAAATTTTTTGCTTTTTCCTGCTCCTCTTAGCATGATAAAGAAGATTCAGAGAGAGTGAGATGCCAGCTCCTTTCATTCAGTCAGTAGCTACAATCATTTCTGGACGTTTTTCAATGGCAAAAATCAATGAATATTGTAAATGCACAAACAGTAATTTCTCCGCATTGCAAGGTGCAATTCTGAAATTTTTTGCTTTTTCCTGCTCCTCTTAGCATGATAAAGAAGATTCAAAGAGAGTGAGATGCCAGCTCCTTTCATTCAGTCAGAAGCTTCAAACATTTCTGGTATATGAATAACATGATGTTTTTCAATGGCAAAAATCAATGAATATTGTAAATGCACAAACAGTAATTTCTCCGCATTGCAAGGTGCAATTCTGAATTTTTTTGCTTTTTCCTGCTCCTCTTAGCATGATAAAGAAGATTCAAAGAGAGTGAGATGCCAGCTCCTTTCATTCAGTCAGTAGCTTCAATCATTTCTGGACGTTTTTCAATGGCAAAAATCATTGAATATTGTAAATGCACAAACAGTAATTTCTCCGCATTGCAAGGTGCAATTCTGAAATTTTTTGCTTTTTCCTGCTCCTCTTAGCATGATAAAGAAGATTCAAAGAGAGTGAGATGCCAGCTCCTTTCATTCAGTCAGTAGCTTCAATCATTTCTGGAATATGAATAACATGATGTTTTTCAATGGCAAAAATCAATGAATATTGTAAATGCACAAACAGTAATTTCTCCGCATTGCAAGGTGCAATTCTGAAATTTTTTGCTTTTTCCTGCTCCTCTTAGCATGATAAAGAAGATTCAAAGAGAGTGAGATGCCAGCTCCTTTCATTCAGTCAGTAGCTTCAATCATTTCTGGACGTTTTTCAATGGCAAAAATCATTGAATATTGTAAATGCACAAACAGTAATTTCTCCGCATTGCAAGGTGCAATTCTGAAATTTTTTGCTTTTTCCTGCTCCTCTTAGCATGATAAAGAAGATTCAAAGAGAGTGAGATGCCAGCTCCTTTCATTCAGTCAGTAGCTTCAATCATTTCTGGTATATGAATAACATGATGTTTTTCAATGGCAAAAATCAATGAATATTGTAAATGCACAAACAGTAATTTCTCCGCATTGCAAGGTGCAATTCTGAAATTTTTTGCTTTTTCCTGCTCCTCTTAGCATGATAAAGAAGATTCAAAGAGAGTGAGATGCCAGCTCCTTTCATTCAGTCAGTAGCTTCAATCATTTCTGGACGTTTTTCAATGGGAAAAATCAATGAATATTGTAAATGCACAAACAGTAATTTCTCCGCATTGCAAGGTGCAATTCTGAAATTTTTTGCTTTTTCCTGCTCCTCTTAGCATGATAAAGAAGATTCAAAGAGAGTGAGATGCCAGCTCCTTTCATTCAGTCAGTAGCTTCAATCATTTCTGGACGTTTTTCAATGGCAAAAATCAATGAATATTGTAAATGCACAAACAGTAATTTCTCCGCATTGCAAGGTGCAATTCTGAAATTTTTTGCTTTTTCCTGCTCCTCTTAGCATGATAAAGAAGATTCAAAGAGAGTGAGATGCCAGCTCCTTTCATTCAGTCAGTAGCTTCAAACATTTCTGGTATATGAATAACATGATGTTTTTCAATGGCAAAAATCAATGAATATTGTAAATGCACAAACAGTAATTTCTCCGCATTGCAAGGTGCAATTCTGAAATTTTTTGCTTTTTTCTGCTCCTCTTAGCATGATAAAGAAGACTCAAAGAGAGTGAGATGCCAGCTCCTTTCATTCAGTCAGTAGCTTCAAACATTTCTGGTATATGAATAACATGTTTTTCAATGGCAAAAATCAATGAATATTGTAAATGCACAAACAGTAATTTCTCCGCATTGCAAGGTGCAATTCTGAAATTTTTTGCTTTTTCCTGCTCCTCTTAGCATGATAAAGAAGATTCAAAGAGAGTGAGATGCCAGCTCCTTTCATTCAGTCAGTAGCTTCAATCATTTCTGGACGTTTTTCAATGGCAAAAATCAATGAATATTGTAAATGCACAAACAGTAATTTCTCCGCATTGCAAGGTGCAATTCTGAAATTTTTTGCTTTTTCCTGCTCCTCTTAGCATGATAAACAAGATTCAAAGAGAGTGAGATGCCAGCTCCTTTCATTCAGTCAGTAGCTTCAATCATTTCTGGACGTTTTTCAATGGCAAAAATCAATGAATATTGTAAATGCACAAACAGTAATTTCTCCGCATTGCAAGGTGCAATTCTGAAATTTTTTGCTTTTTCCTGCTCCTCTTAGCATGATAAAGAAGATTCAGAGAGAGTGAGATGCCAGCTCCTTTCATTCAGTCAGTAGCTACAATCATTTCTGGACGTTTTTCAATGGCAAAAATCAATGAATATTGTAAATGCACAAACAGTAATTTCTACGCATTGCAAGGTGCAATTCTGAAATTTTTTGCTTTTTCCTGCTCCTCTTAGCATGATAAAGAAGATTCAAAGAGAGTGAGATGCCAGCTCCTTTCATTCAGTCAGTAGCTTCAATCATTTCTGGACGTTTTTCAATGGCAAAAATCAATGAATATTGTAAATGCACAAACAGTAATTTCTCCGCATTGCAAGGTGCAATTCTGAAATTTTTTGCTTTTTCCTGCTCCTCTTAGCATGATAAAGAAGATTCAAAGAGAGTGAGATGCCAGCTCCTTTCATTCAGTCAGTAGCTTCAATCATTTCTGGACGTTTTTCAATGGCAAAAATCAATGAATATTGTAAATGCACAAACAGTAATTTCTCCGCATTGCAAGGTGCAATTCTGAAATTTTTTGCTTTTTCCTGCTCCTCTTAGCATGGTAAAGAAGATTCAAAGAGAGTGAGATGCCAGCTCCTTTCATTCAGTCAGTAGCTTCAAACATTTCTGGTATATGAATAACATGATGTTTTTCAATGGCAAAAATCAATGAATATTGTAAATGCACAAACAGTAATTTCTCCGCATTGCAAGGTGCAATTCTGAAATTTTTTGCTTTTTCCTGCTCCTCTTAGCATGATAAAGAAGATTCAAAGAGAGTGAGATGCCAGCTCCTTTCATTCAGTCAGTAGCTTCAATCATTTCTGGACGTTTTTCAATGGCAAAAATCAATGAATATTGTAAATGCACAAACAGTAATTTCTCCGCATTGCAAGGTGCAATTCTGAAATTTTTTGCTTTTTCCTGCTCCTCTTAGCATGATAAAGAAGATTCAAAGAGAGTGAGATGCCAGCTCCTTTCATTCAGTCAGTAGCTTCAAACATTTCTGGTATATGAATAACATGATGTTTTTCAATGGCAAAAATCAATGAATATTGTAAATGCACAAACAGTAATTTCTCCGCATTGCAAGGTGCAATTCTGAAATTTTTTGCTTTTTCCTGCTCCTCTTAGCATGATAAAGAAGATTCAAAGAGAGTGAGATGCCAGCTCCTTTCATTCAGTCAGTAGCTTCAATCATTTCTGGACGTTTTTCAATGGCAAAAATCAATGAATATTGTAAATGCACAAACAGTAATTTCTCCGCATTGCAAGGTGCAATTCTGAAATTTTTTGCTTTTTCCTGCTCCTCTTAGCATGATAAACAAGATTCAAAGAGAGTGAGATGCCAGCTCCTTTCATTCAGTCAGTAGCTTCAATCATTTCTGGACGTTTTTCAATGGCAAAAATCAATGAATATTGTAAATGCACAAACAGTAATTTCTCCGCATTGCAAGGTGCAATTCTGAAATTTTTTGCTTTTTTCTGCTCCTCTTAGCATGATAAAGAAGACTCAAAGAGAGTGAGATGCCAGCTCCTTTCATTCAGTCAGTAGCTTCAAACATTTCTGGTATATGAATAACATGATGTTTTTCAATGGCAAAAATCAATGAATATTGTAAATGCACAAACAGTAATTTCTCCGCATTGCAAGGTGCAATTCTGAAATTTTTTGCTTTTTCCTGCTCCTCTTAGCATGATAAAGAAGATTCAAAGAGAGTGAGATGCCAGCTCCTTTCATTCAGTCAGTAGCTTCAATCATTTCTGGACGTTTTTCAATGGCAAAAATCATTGAATATTGTAAATGCACAAACAGTAATTTCTCCGCATTGCAAGGTGCAATTCTGAAATTTTTTGCTTTTTCCTGCTCCTCTTAGCATGATAAAGAAGATTCAAAGAGAGTGAGATGCCAGCTCCTTTCATTCAGTCAGTAGCTTCAATCATTTCTGGTATATGAATAACATGATGTTTTTCAATGGCAAAAATCAATGAATATTGTAAATGCACAAACAGTAATTTCTCCGCATTGCAAGGTGCAATTCTGAAATTTTTTGCTTTTTCCTGCTCCTCTTAGCATGATAAAGAAGATTCAAAGAGAGTGAGATGCCAGCTCCTTTCATTCAGTCAGTAGCTTCAATCATTTCTGGACGTTTTTCAATGGCAAAAATCAATGAATATTGTAAATGCACAAACAGTAATTTCTCCGCATTGCAAGGTGCAATTCTGAAATTTTTTGCTTTTTCCTGCTCCTCTTAGCATGGTAAAGAAGATTCAAAGAGAGTGAGATGCCAGCTCCTTTCATTCAGTCAGTAGCTTCAAACATTTCTGGTATATGAATAACATGATGTTTTTCAATGGCAAAAATCAATGAATATTGTAAATGCACAAACAGTAATTTCTCCGCATTGCAAGGTGCAATTCTGAAATTTTTTGCTTTTTCCTGCTCCTCTTAGCATGATAAAGAAGATTCAAAGAGAGTGAGATGCCAGCTCCTTTCATTCAGTCAGTAGCTTCAATCATTTCTGGACGTTTTTCAATGGCAAAAATCAATGAATATTGTAAATGCACAAACAGTAATTTCTCCGCATTGCAAGGTGCAATTCTGAAATTTTTTGCTTTTTCCTGCTCCTCTTAGCATGATAAAGAAGATTCAAAGAGAGTGAGATGCCAGCTCCTTTCATTCAGTCAGTAGCTTCAAACATTTCTGGTATATGAATAACATGATGTTTTTCAATGGCAAAAATCAATGAATATTGTAAATGCACAAACAGTAATTTCTCCGCATTGCAAGGTGCAATTCTGAAATTTTTTGCTTTTTCCTGCTCCTCTTAGCATGATAAAGAAGATTCAAAGAGAGTGAGATGCCAGCTCCTTTCATTCAGTCAGTAGCTTCAATCATTTCTGGACGTTTTTCAATGGCAAAAATCAATGAATATTGTAAATGCACAAACAGTAATTTCTCCGCATTGCAAGGTGCAATTCTGAAATTTTTTGCTTTTTCCTGCTCCTCTTAGCATGATAAACAAGATTCAAAGAGAGTGAGATGCCAGCTCCTTTCATTCAGTCAGTAGCTTCAATCATTTCTGGACGTTTTTCAATGGCAAAAATCAATGAATATTGTAAATGCACAAACAGTAATTTCTCCGCATTGCAAGGTGCAATTCTGAAATTTTTTGCTTTTTTCTGCTCCTCTTAGCATGATAAAGAAGACTCAAAGAGAGTGAGATGCCAGCTCCTTTCATTCAGTCAGTAGCTTCAAACATTTCTGGTATATGAATAACATGATGTTTTTCAATGGCAAAAATCAATGAATATTGTAAATGCACAAACAGTAATTTCTCCGCATTGCAAGGTGCAATTCTGAAATTTTTTGCTTTTTCCTGCTCCTCTTAGCATAAGAAGATTCAAAGAGAGTGAGATGCCAGCTCCTTTCATTCAGTCAGTAGCTTCAATCATTTCTGGACGTTTTTCAATGGCAAAAATCATTGAATATTGTAAATGCACAAACAGTAATTTCTCCGCATTGCAAGGTGCAATTCTGAAATTTTTTGCTTTTTCCTGCTCCTCTTAGCATGATAAAGAAGATTCAAAGAGAGTGAGATGCCAGCTCCTTTCATTCAGTCAGTAGCTTCAATCATTTCTGGTATATGAATAACATGATGTTTTTCAATGGCAAAAATCAATGAATATTGTAAATGCACAAACAGTAATTTCTCCGCATTGCAAGGTGCAATTCTGAAATTTTTTGCTTTTTCCTGCTCCTCTTAGCATGATAAAGAAGATTCAAAGAGAGTGAGATGCCAGCTCCTTTCATTCAGTCAGTAGCTTCAATCATTTCTGGACGTTTTTCAATGGCAAAAATCAATGAATATTGTAAATGCACAAACAGTAATTTCTCCGCATTGCAAGGTGCAATTCTGAAATTTTTTGCTTTTTCCTGCTCCTCTTAGCATGATAAACAAGATTCAAAGAGAGTGAGATGCCAGCTCCTTTCATTCAGTCAGTAGCTTCAATCATTTCTGGACGTTTTTCAATGGCAAAAATCAATGAATATTGTAAATGCACAAACAGTAATTTCTCCGCATTGCAAGGTGCAATTCTGAAATTTTTTGCTTTTTCCTGCTCCTCTTAGCATGATAAAGAAGATTCAAAGAGAGTGAGATGCCAGCTCCTTTCATTCAGTCAGTAGCTTCAAACATTTCTGGTATATGAATAACATGATGTTTTTCAATGGCAAAAATCAATGAATATTGTAAATGCACAAACAGTAATTTCTCCGCATTACAAGGTGCAATTCTGAAATTTTTTGCTTTTTCCTGCTCCTCTTAGCATGATAAAGAAGATTCAAAGAGAGTGAGATGCCAGCTCCTTTCATTCAGTCAGTAGCTTCAATCATTTCTGGACATTTTTCAATGGCAAAAATCAATGAATATTGTAAATGCACAAACAGTAATTTCTCCGCATTGCAAGGTGCAATTCTGAAATTTTTTGCTTTTTTCTGCTCCTCTTAGCATGATAAAGAAGACTCAAAGAGAGTGAGATGCCAGCTCCTTTCATTCAGTCAGTAGCTTCAATCATTTCTGGACGTTTTTCAATGGCAAAAATCAATGAATATTGTAAATGCACAAACAGTAATTTCTCCGCATTGCAAGGTGCAATTCTGAAATTTTTTGCTTTTTTCTGCTCCTCTTAGCATGATAAAGAAGACTCAAAGAGAGTGAGATGCCAGCTCCTTTCATTCAGTCAGTAGCTTCAAACATTTCTGGTATATGAATAACATGATGTTTTTCAATGGCAAAAATCAATGAATATTGTAAATGCACAAACAGTAATTTCTCCGCATTGCAAGGTGCAATTCTGAAATTTTTTGCTTTTTCCTGCTCCTCTTAGCATGATAAAGAAGATTCAAAGAGAGTGAGATGCCAGCTCCTTTCATTCAGTCAGTAGCTTCAATCATTTCTGGACGTTTTTCAATGGCAAAAATCAATGAATATTGTAAATGCACAAACTAATTTCTCCGCATTGCAAGTTGCAATTCTGAAATTTTTTGCTTTTTCCTGCTCCTCTTAGCATGATAAAGAAGATTCAAAGAGAGTGAGATGCCAGCTCCTTTCATTCAGTCAGTAGCTTCAATCATTTCTGGACGTTTTTCAATGGCAAAAATCAATGAATATTGTAAATGCACAAACAGTAATTTCTCCGCATTGCAAGGTGCAATTCTGAAATTTTTTGCTTTTTCCTGCTCCTCTTAGCATGATAAAGAAGATTCAGAGAGAGTGAGATGCCAGCTCCTTTCATTCAGTCAGTAGCTACAATCATTTCTGGACGTTTTTCAATGGCAAAAATCAATGAATATTGTAAATGCACAAACAGTAATTTCTCCGCATTGCAAGGTGCAATTCTGAAATTTTTTGCTTTTTCCTGCTCCTCTTAGCATGATAAAGAAGATTCAAAGAGAGTGAGATGCCAGCTCCTTTCATTCAGTCAGTAGCTTCAAACATTTCTGGTATATGAATAACATGATGTTTTTCAATGGCAAAAATCAATGAATATTGTAAATGCACAAACAGTAATTTCTCCGCATTGCAAGGTGCAATTCTGAATTTTTTTGCTTTTTCCTGCTCCTCTTAGCATGATAAAGAAGATTCAAAGAGAGTGAGATGCCAGCTCCTTTCATTCAGTCAGTAGCTTCAATCATTTCTGGACGTTTTTCAATGGCAAAAATCATTGAATATTGTAAATGCACAAACAGTAATTTCTCCGAATTGCAAGGTGCAATTCTGAAATTTTTTGCTTTTTCCTGCTCCTCTTAGCATGATAAAGAAGATTCAAAGAGAGTGAGATGCCAGCTCCTTTCATTCAGTCAGTAGCTTCAATCATTTCTGGAATATGAATAACATGATGTTTTTCAATGGCAAAAATCAATGAATATTGTAAATGCACAAACAGTAATTTCTCCGCATTGCAAGGTGCAATTCTGAAATTTTTTGCTTTTTCCTGCTCCTCTTAGCATGATAAAGAAGATTCAAAGAGAGTGAGATGCCAGCTCCTTTCATTCAGTCAGTAGCTTCAATCATTTCTGGACGTTTTTCAATGGCAAAAATCATTGAATATTGTAAATGCACAAACAGTAATTTCTCCGCATTGCAAGGTGCAATTCTGAAATTTTTTGCTTTTTCCTGCTCCTCTTAGCATGATAAAGAAGATTCAAAGAGAGTGAGATGCCAGCTCCTTTCATTCAGTCAGTAGCTTCAATCATTTCTGGTATATGAATAACATGATGTTTTTCAATGGCAAAAATCAATGAATATTGTAAATGCACAAACAGTAATTTCTCCGCATTGCAAGGTGCAATTCTGAAATTTTTTGCTTTTTCCTGCTCCTCTTAGCATGATAAAGAAGATTCAAAGAGAGTGAGATGCCAGCTCCTTTCATTCAGTCAGTAGCTTCAATCATTTCTGGACGTTTTTCAATGGGAAAAATCAATGAATATTGTAAATGCACAAACAGTAATTTCTCCGCATTGCAAGGTGCAATTCTGAAATTTTTTGCTTTTTCCTGCTCCTCTTAGCATGATAAACAAGATTCAAAGAGAGTGAGATGCCAGCTCCTTTCATTCAGTCAGTAGCTTCAATCATTTCTGGACGTTTTTCAATGGCAAAAATCAATGAATATTGTAAATGCACAAACAGTAATTTCTCCGCATTGCAAGGTGCAATTCTGAAATTTTTTGCTTTTTCCTGCTCCTCTTAGCATGATAAAGAAGATTCAAAGAGAGTGAGATGCCAGCTCCTTTCATTCAGTCAGTAGCTTCAAACATTTCTGGTATATGAATAACATGATGTTTTTCAATGGCAAAAATCAATGAATATTGTAAATGCACAAACAGTAATTTCTCCGCATTGCAAGGTGCAATTCTGAAATTTTTTGCTTTTTTCTGCTCCTCTTAGCATGATAAAGAAGACTCAAAGAGAGTGAGATGCCAGCTCCTTTCATTCAGTCAGTAGCTTCAAACATTTCTGGTATATGAATAACATGTTTTTCAATGGCAAAAATCAATGAATATTGTAAATGCACAAACAGTAATTTCTCCGCATTGCAAGGTGCAATTCTGAAATTTTTTGCTTTTTCCTGCTCCTCTTAGCATGATAAAGAAGATTCAAAGAGAGTGAGATGCCAGCTCCTTTCATTCAGTCAGTAGCTTCAATCATTTCTGGACGTTTTTCAATGGCAAAAATCAATGAATATTGTAAATGCACAAACAGTAATTTCTCCGCATTGCAAGGTGCAATTCTGAAATTTTTTGCTTTTTCCTGCTCCTCTTAGCATGATAAACAAGATTCAAAGAGAGTGAGATGCCAGCTCCTTTCATTCAGTCAGTAGCTTCAATCATTTCTGGACGTTTTTCAATGGCAAAAATCAATGAATATTGTAAATGCACAAACAGTAATTTCTCCGCATTGCAAGGTGCAAATCTGAAATTTTTTGCTTTTTCCTGCTCCTCTTAGCATGATAAAGAAGATTCAGAGAGAGTGAGATGCCAGCTCCTTTCATTCAGTCAGTAGCTACAATCATTTCTGGACATTTTTCAATGGCAAAAATCAATGAATATTGTAAATGCACAAACAGTAATTTCTCCGCATTGCAAGGTGCAATTCTGAAATTTTTTGCTTTTTCCTGCTCCTCTTAGCATGATAAAGAAGATTCAAAGAGAGTGAGATGCCAGCTCCTTTCATTCAGTCAGTAGCTTCAATCATTTCTGGACGTTTTTCAATGGCAAAAATCAATGAATATTGTAAATGCACAAACAGTAATTTCTCCGCATTGCAAGGTGCAATTCTGAAATTTTTTGCTTTTTCCTGCTCCTCTTAGCATGATAAAGAAGATTCAAAGAGAGTGAGATGCCAGCTCCTTTCATTCAGTCAGTAGCTTCAATCATTTCTGGACGTTTTTCAATGGCAAAAATCAATGAATATTGTAAATGCACAAACAGTAATTTCTCCGCATTGCAAGGTGCAATTCTGAAATTTTTTGCTTTTTCCTGCTCCTCTTAGCATGGTAAAGAAGATTCAAAGAGAGTGAGATGCCAGCTCCTTTCATTCAGTCAGTAGCTTCAAACATTTCTGGTATATGAATAACATGATGTTTTTCAATGGCAAAAATCAATGAATATTGTAAATGCACAAACAGTAATTTCTCCGCATTGCAAGGTGCAATTCTGAAATTTTTTGCTTTTTCCTGCTCCTCTTAGCATGATAAAGAAGATTCAAAGAGAGTGAGATGCCAGCTCCTTTCATTCAGTCAGTAGCTTCAATCATTTCTGGACGTTTTTCAATGGCAAAAATCAATGAATATTGTAAATGCACAAACAGTAATTTCTCCGCATTGCAAGGTGCAATTCTGAAATTTTTTGCTTTTTCCTGCTCCTCTTAGCATGATAAAGAAGATTCAAAGAGAGTGAGATGCCAGCTCCTTTCATTCAGTCAGTAGCTTCAATCATTTCTGGACGTTTTTCAATGGCAAAAATCAATGAATATTGTAAATGCACAAACAGTAATTTCTCCGCATTACAAGGTGCAATTCTGAAATTTTTTGCTTTTTCCTGCTCCTCTTAGCATGATAAAGAAGATTCAAAGAGAGTGAGATGCCAGCTCCTTTCATTCAGTCAGTAGCTTCAATCATTTCTGGACATTTTTCAATGGCAAAAATCAATGAATATTGTAAATGCACAAACAGTAATTTCTCCGCATTGCAAGGTGCAATTCTGAAATTTTTTGCTTTTTTCTGCTCCTCTTAGCATGATAAAGAAGACTCAAAGAGAGTGAGATGCCAGCTCCTTTCATTCAGTCAGTAGCTTCAATCATTTCTGGACGTTTTTCAATGGCAAAAATCAATGAATATTGTAAATGCACAAACAGTAATTTCTCCGCATTGCAAGGTGCAATTCTGAAATTTTTTGCTTTTTTCTGCTCCTCTTAGCATGATAAAGAAGACTCAAAGAGAGTGAGATGCCAGCTCCTTTCATTCAGTCAGTAGCTTCAAACATTTCTGGTATATGAATAACATGATGTTTTTCAATGGCAAAAATCAATGAATATTGTAAATGCACAAACAGTAATTTCTCCGCATTGCAAGGTGCAATTCTGAAATTTTTTGCTTTTTCCTGCTCCTCTTAGCATGATAAAGAAGATTCAAAGAGAGTGAGATGCCAGCTCCTTTCATTCAGTCAGTAGCTTCAATCATTTCTGGACGTTTTTCAATGGCAAAAATCAATGAATATTGTAAATGCACAAACAAATTTCTCCGCATTGCAAGTTGCAATTCTGAAATTTTTTGCTTTTTCCTGCTCCTCTTAGCATGATAAAGAAGATTCAAAGAGAGTGAGATGCCAGCTCCTTTCATTCAGTCAGTAGCTTCAATCATTTCTGGACGTTTTTCAATGGCAAAAATCAATGAATATTGTAAATGCACAAACAGTAATTTCTCCGCATTGCAAGGTGCAATTCTGAAATTTTTTGCTTTTTCCTGCTCCTCTTAGCATGATAAAGAAGATTCAAAGAGAGTGAGATGCCAGCTCCTTTCATTCAGTCAGTAGCTTCAATCATTTCTGGACGTTTTTCAATGGCAAAAATCATTGAATATTGTAAATGCACAAACAGTAATTTATCCGCATTGCAAGGTGCAATTCTGAAATTTTTTGCTTTTTCCTGCTCCTCTTAGCATAAAGAAGATTCAAAGAGAGTGAGATGCCAGCTCCTTTCATTCAGTCAGTAGCTTCAATCATTTCTGGTATATGAATAACATGATGTTTTTCAATGGCAAAAATCAATGAATATTGTAAATGCACAAACAGTAATTTCTCCGCATTGCAAGGTGCAATTCTGAAATTTTTTGCTTTTTTCTGCTCCTCTTAGCATGATAAAGAAGACTCAAAGAGAGTGAGATGCCAGCTCCTTTCATTCAGTCAGTAGCTTCAAACATTTCTGGTATATGAATAACATGTTTTTCAATGGCAAAAATCAATGAATATTGTAAATGCACAAACAGTAATTTCTCCGCATTGCAAGGTGCAATTCTGAAATTTTTTGCTTTTTCCTGCTCCTCTTAGCATGATAAAGAAGATTCAAAGAGAGTGAGATGCCAGCTCCTTTCATTCAGTCAGTAGCTTCAATCATTTCTGGACGTTTTTCAATGGCAAAAATCAATGAATATTGTAAATGCACAAACAGTAATTTCTCCGCATTGCAAGGTGCAATTCTGAAATTTTTTGCTTTTTCCTGCTCCTCTTAGCATGATAAACAAGATTCAAAGAGAGTGAGATGCCAGCTCCTTTCATTCAGTCAGTAGCTTCAATCATTTCTGGACGTTTTTCAATGGCAAAAATCAATGAATATTGTAAATGCACAAACAGTAATTTCTCCGCATTGCAAGGTGCAATTCTGAAATTTTTTGCTTTTTCCTGCTCCTCTTAGCATGATAAAGAAGATTCAGAGAGAGTGAGATGCCAGCTCCTTTCATTCAGTCAGTAGCTACAATCATTTCTGGACGTTTTTCAATGGCAAAAATCAATGAATATTGTAAATGCACAAACAGTAATTTCTACGCATTGCAAGGTGCAATTCTGAAATTTTTTGCTTTTTCCTGCTCCTCTTAGCATGATAAAGAAGATTCAAAGAGAGTGAGATGCCAGCTCCTTTCATTCAGTCAGTAGCTTCAATCATTTCTGGACGTTTTTCAATGGCAAAAATCAATGAATATTGTAAATGCACAAACAGTAATTTCTCCGCATTGCAAGGTGCAATTCTGAAATTTTTTGCTTTTTCCTGCTCCTCTTAGCATGATATAGAAGATTCAAAGAGAGTGAGATGCCAGCTCCTTTCATTCAGTCAGTAGCTTCAATCATTTCTGGACGTTTTTCAATGGCAAAAATCAATGAATATTGTAAATGCACAAACAGTAATTTCTCCGCATTGCAAGGTGCAATTCTGAAATTTTTTGCTTTTTCCTGCTCCTCTTAGCATGATAAAGAAGATTCAAAGAGAGTGAGATGCCAGCTCCTTTCATTCAGTCAGTAGCTTCAAACATTTCTGGTATATGAATAACATGATGTTTTTCAATGGCAAAAATCAATGAATATTGTAAATGCACAAACAGTAATTTCTCCGCATTGCAAGGTGCAATTCTGAAATTTTTTGCTTTTTCCTGCTCCTCTTAGCATGATAAAGAAGATTCAAAGAGAGTGAGATGCCAGCTCCTTTCATTCAGTCAGTAGCTTCAATCATTTCTGGACGTTTTTCAATGGCAAAAATCAATGAATATTGTAAATGCACAAACAGTAATTTCTCCGCATTGCAAGGTGCAATTCTGAAATTTTTTGCTTTTTTCTGCTCCTCTTAGCATGATAAAGAAGACTCAAAGAGAGTGAGATGCCAGCTCCTTTCATTCAGTCAGTAGCTTCAAACATTTCTGGTATATGAATAACATGATGTTTTTCAATGGCAAAAATCAATGAATATTGTAAATGCACAAACAGTAATTTCTCCGCATTGCAAGGTGCAATTCTGAAATTTTTTGCTTTTTCCTGCTCCTCTTAGCATGATAAAGAAGATTCAAAGAGAGTGAGATGCCAGCTCCTTTCATTCAGTCAGTAGCTTCAATCATTTCTGGACGTTTTTCAATGGCAAAAATCAATGAATATTGTAAATGCACAAACAAATTTCTCCGCATTGCAAGTTGCAATTCTGAAATTTTTTGCTTTTTCCTGCTCCTCTTAGCATGATAAAGAAGATTCAAAGAGAGTGAGATGCCAGCTCCTTTCATTCAGTCAGTAGCTTCAATCATTTCTGGACGTTTTTCAATGGCAAAAATCAATGAATATTGTAAATGCACAAACAGTAATTTCTCCGCATTGCAAGGTGCAATTCTGAAATTTTTTGCTTTTTCCTGCTCCTCTTAGCATGATAAAGAAGATTCAAAGAGAGTGAGATGCCAGCTCCTTTCATTCAGTCAGTAGCTTCAATCATTTCTGGACGTTTTTCAATGGCAAAAATCATTGAATATTGTAAATGCACAAACAGTAATTTATCCGCATTGCAAGGTGCAATTCTGAAATTTTTTGCTTTTTCCTGCTCCTCTTAGCATAAAGAAGATTCAAAGAGAGTGAGATGCCAGCTCCTTTCATTCAGTCAGTAGCTTCAATCATTTCTGGTATATGAATAACATGATGTTTTTCAATGGCAAAAATCAATGAATATTGTAAATGCACAAACAGTAATTTCTCCGCATTGCAAGGTGCAATTCTGAAATTTTTTGCTTTTTTCTGCTCCTCTTAGCATGATAAAGAAGACTCAAAGAGAGTGAGATGCCAGCTCCTTTCATTCAGTCAGTAGCTTCAAACATTTCTGGTATATGAATAACATGTTTTTCAATGGCAAAAATCAATGAATATTGTAAATGCACAAACAGTAATTTCTCCGCATTGCAAGGTGCAATTCTGAAATTTTTTGCTTTTTCCTGCTCCTCTTAGCATGATAAAGAAGATTCAAAGAGAGTGAGATGCCAGCTCCTTTCATTCAGTCAGTAGCTTCAATCATTTCTGGACGTTTTTCAATGGCAAAAATCAATGAATATTGTAAATGCACAAACAGTAATTTCTCCGCATTGCAAGGTGCAATTCTGAAATTTTTTGCTTTTTCCTGCTCCTCTTAGCATGATAAACAAGATTCAAAGAGAGTGAGATGCCAGCTCCTTTCATTCAGTCAGTAGCTTCAATCATTTCTGGACGTTTTTCAATGGCAAAAATCAATGAATATTGTAAATGCACAAACAGTAATTTCTCCGCATTGCAAGGTGCAATTCTGAAATTTTTTGCTTTTTCCTGCTCCTCTTAGCATGATAAAGAAGATTCAGAGAGAGTGAGATGCCAGCTCCTTTCATTCAGTCAGTAGCTACAATCATTTCTGGACGTTTTTCAATGGCAAAAATCAATGAATATTGTAAATGCACAAACAGTAATTTCTACGCATTGCAAGGTGCAATTCTGAAATTTTTTGCTTTTTCCTGCTCCTCTTAGCATGATAAAGAAGATTCAAAGAGAGTGAGATGCCAGCTCCTTTCATTCAGTCAGTAGCTTCAATCATTTCTGGACGTTTTTCAATGGCAAAAATCAATGAATATTGTAAATGCACAAACAGTAATTTCTCCGCATTGCAAGGTGCAATTCTGAAATTTTTTGCTTTTTCCTGCTCCTCTTAGCATGATATAGAAGATTCAAAGAGAGTGAGATGCCAGCTCCTTTCATTCAGTCAGTAGCTTCAATCATTTCTGGACGTTTTTCAATGGCAAAAATCAATGAATATTGTAAATGCACAAACAGTAATTTCTCCGCATTGCAAGGTGCAATTCTGAAATTTTTTGCTTTTTCCTGCTCCTCTTAGCATGATAAAGAAGATTCAAAGAGAGTGAGATGCCAGCTCCTTTCATTCAGTCAGTAGCTTCAAACATTTCTGGTATATGAATAACATGATGTTTTTCAATGGCAAAAATCAATGAATATTGTAAATGCACAAACAGTAATTTCTCCGCATTGCAAGGTGCAATTCTGAAATTTTTTGCTTTTTCCTGCTCCTCTTAGCATGATAAAGAAGATTCAAAGAGAGTGAGATGCCAGCTCCTTTCATTCAGTCAGTAGCTTCAATCATTTCTGGACGTTTTTCAATGGCAAAAATCAATGAATATTGTAAATGCACAAACAGTAATTTCTCCGCATTGCAAGGTGCAATTCTGAAATTTTTTGCTTTTTCCTGCTCCTCTTAGCATGATAAAGAAGATTCAAAGAGAGTGAGATGCCAGCTCCTTTCATTCAGTCAGTAGCTTCAAACATTTCTGGTATATGAATAACATGATGTTTTTCAATGGCAAAAATCAATGAATATTGTAAATGCACAAACAGTAATTTCTCCGCATTGCAAGGTGCAATTCTGAAATTTTTTGCTTTTTCCTGCTCCTCTTAGCATGATAAACAAGATTCAAAGAGAGTGAGATGCCAGCTCCTTTCATTCAGTCAGTAGCTTCAATCATTTCTGGACGTTTTTCAATGGCAAAAATCAATGAATATTGTAAATGCACAAACAGTAATTTCTCCGCATTGCAAGGTGCAATTCTGAAATTTTTTGCTTTTTTCTGCTCCTCTTAGCATGATAAAGAAGACTCAAAGAGAGTGAGATGCCAGCTCCTTTCATTCAGTCAGTAGCTTCAAACATTTCTGGTATATGAATAACATGATGTTTTTCAATGGCAAAAATCAATGAATATTGTAAATGCACAAACAGTAATTTCTCCGCATTGCAAGGTGCAATTCTGAAATTTTTTGCTTTTTCCTGCTCCTCTTAGCATGATAAAGAAGATTCAAAGAGAGTGAGATGCCAGCTCCTTTCATTCAGTCAGTAGCTTCAATCATTTCTGGACGTTTTTCAATGGCAAAAATCATTGAATATTGTAAATGCACAAACAGTAATTTCTCCGCATTGCAAGGTGCAATTCTGAAATTTTTTGCTTTTTCCTGCTCCTCTTAGCATGATAAAGAAGATTCAAAGAGAGTGAGATGCCAGCTCCTTTCATTCAGTCAGTAGCTTCAATCATTTCTGGTATATGAATAACATGATGTTTTTCAATGGCAAAAATCAATGAATATTGTAAATGCACAAACAGTAATTTCTCCGCATTGCAAGGTGCAATTCTGAAATTTTTTGCTTTTTCCTGCTCCTCTTAGCATGATAAAGAAGATTCAAAGAGAGTGAGATGACAGCTCCTTTCATTCAGTCAGTAGCTTCAATCATTTCTGGACATTTTTCAATGGCAAAAATCAATGAATATTGTAAATGCACAAACAGTAATTTCTCCGCATTGCAAGGTGCAATTCTGAAATTTTTTGCTTTTTCCTGCTCCTCTTAGCATGATAAACAAGATTCAAAGAGAGTGAGATACCAGCTCCTTTCATTCAGTCAGTAGCTTCAATCATTTCTGGATGTTTTTCAATGGCAAAAATCAATGAATATTGTAAATGCACAAACAGTAATTTCTCCGCATTGCAAGGTGCAATTCTGAAATTTTTTGCTTTTTCCTGCTCCTCTTAGCATGATAAAGAAGATTCAAAGAGAGTGAGATGCCAGCTCCTTTCATTCAGTCAGTAGCTTCAAACATTTCTGGTATATGAATAACATGATGTTTTTCAATGGCAAAAATCAATGAATATTGTAAATGCACAAACAGTAATTTCTCCGCATTGCAAGGTGCAATTCTGAAATTTTTTGCTTTTTCCTGCTCCTCTTAGCATGATAAACAAGATTCAAAGAGAGTGAGATGCCAGCTCCTTTCATTCAGTCAGTAGCTTCAATCATTTCTGGACATTTTTCAATGGCAAAAATCAATGAATATTGTAAATGCACAAACAGTAATTTCTCCGCATTGCAAGGTGCAATTCTGAAATTTTTTGCTTTTTCCTGCTCCTCTTAGCATGATAAAGATTCAAAGAGAGTGAGATGCCAGCTCCTTTCATTCAGTCAGTAGCTTCAAACATTTCTGGTATATGAATAACATGATGTTTTTCAATGGCAAAAATCAATGAATATTGTAAATGCACAAACAGTAATTTCTCCGCATTGCAAGGTGCAATTCTGAAATTTTTTGCTTTTTCCTGCTCCTCTTAGCATGATAAAGAAGATTCAAAGAGAGTGAGATGCCAGCTCCTTTCATTCAGTCAGTAGCTTCAATCATTTCTGGACGTTTTTCAATGGCAAAAATCAATGAATATTGTAAATGCACAAACAGTAATTTCTCCGCATTGCAAGGTGCAATTCTGAAATTTTTTGCTTTTTCCTGCTCCTCTTAGCATGATAAAGAAGACTCAAAGAGAGTGAGATGCCAGCTCCTTTCATTCAGTCAGTAGCTTCAAACATTTCTGGTATATGAATAACATGATGTTTTTCAATGGCAAAAATCAATGAATATTGTAAATGCACAAACAGTAATTTCTCCGCATTGCAAGGTGCAATTCTGAAATTTTTTGCTTTTTCCTGCTCCTCTTAGCATGATAAAGAAGATTCAAAGAGAGTGAGATGCCAGCTCCTTTCATTCAGTCAGTAGCTTCAATCATTTCTGGACGTTTTTCAATGGCAAAAATCAATGAATATTGTAAATGCACAAACTAATTTCTCCGCATTGCAAGTTGCAATTCTGAAATTTTTTGCTTTTTCCTGCTCCTCTTAGCATGATAAAGAAGATTCAAAGAGAGTGAGATGCCAGCTCCTTTCATTCAGTCAGTAGCTTCAATCATTTCTGGACGTTTTTCAATGGCAAAAATCAATGAATATTGTAAATGCACAAACAGTAATTTCTCCGCATTGCAAGGTGCAATTCTGAAATTTTTTGCTTTTTCCTGCTCCTCTTAGCATGATAAACAAGATTCAAAGAGAGTGAGATGCCAGCTCCTTTCATTCAGTCAGTAGCTTCAATCATTTCTGGATGTTTTTCAATGGCAAAAATCAATGAATATTGTAAATGCACAAACAGTAATTTCTCCACATTGCAAGGTGCAATTCTGAAATTTTTTGCTTTTTCCTGCTCCTCTTAGCATGATAAAGAAGATTCAGAGAGAGTGAGATGCCAGCTCCTTTCATTCAGTCAGTAGCTACAATCATTTCTGGACGTTTTTCAATGGCAAAAATCAATGAATATTGTAAATGCACAAACAGTAATTTCTCCGCATTGCAAGGTGCAATTCTGAAATTTTTTGCTTTTTCCTGCTCCTCTTAGCATGATAAAGAAGATTCAAAGAGAGTGAGATGCCAGCTCCTTTCATTCAGTCAGTAGCTTCAAACATTTCTGGTATATGAATAACATGATGTTTTTCAATGGCAAAAATCAATGAATATTGTAAATGCACAAACAGTAATTTCTCCGCATTGCAAGGTGCAATTCTGAAATTTTTTGCTTTTTCCTGCTCCTCTTAGCATGATAAAGAAGATTCAAAGAGAGTGAGATGCCAGCTCCTTTCATTCAGTCAGTAGCTTCAATCATTTCTGGACGTTTTTCAATGGCAAAAATCATTGAATATTGTAAATGCACAAACAGTAATTTCTCCGCATTGCAAGGTGCAATTCTGAAATTTTTTGCTTTTTCCTGCTCCTCTTAGCATGATAAAGAAGATTCAAAGAGAGTGAGATGCCAGCTCCTTTCATTCAGTCAGTAGCTTCAATCATTTCTGGAATATGAATAACATGATGTTTTTCAATGGCAAAAATCAATGAATATTGTAAATGCACAAACAGTAATTTCTCCGCATTGCAAGGTGCAATTCTGAAATTTTTTGCTTTTTCCTGCTCCTCTTAGCATGATAAAGAAGATTCAAAGAGAGTGAGATGCCAGCTCCTTTCATTCAGTCAGTAGCTTCAATCATTTCTGGACGTTTTTCAATGGCAAAAATCATTGAATATTGTAAATGCACAAACAGTAATTTCTCCGCATTGCAAGGTGCAATTCTGAAATTTTTTGCTTTTTCCTGCTCCTCTTAGCATGATAAAGAAGATTCAAAGAGAGTGAGATGCCAGCTCCTTTCATTCAGTCAGTAGCTTCAATCATTTCTGGTATATGAATAACATGATGTTTTTCAATGGCAAAAATCAATGAATATTTTAAATGCACAAACAGTAATTTCTCCGCATTGCAAGGTGCAATTCTGAAATTTTTTGCTTTTTCCTGCTCCTCTTAGCATGATAAAGAAGATTCAAAGAGAGTGAGATGCCAGCTCCTTTCATTCAGTCAGTAGCTTCAATCATTTCTGGACGTTTTTCAATGGCAAAAATAAATGAATATTGTAAATGCACAAACAGTAATTTCTCCGCATTGCAAGGTGCAATTCTGAAATTTTTTGCTTTTTCCTGCTCCTCTTAGCATGATAAACAAGATTCAAAGAGAGTGAGATGCCAGCTCCTTTCATTCAGTCAGTAGCTTCAATCATTTCTGGACGTTTTTCAATGGCAAAAATCAATGAATATTGTAAATGCACAAACAGTAATTTCTCCGCATTGCAAGGTGCAATTCTGAAATTTTTTGCTTTTTCCTGCTCCTCTTAGCATGATAAAGAAGATTCAAAGAGAGTGAGATGCCAGCTCCTTTCATTCAGTCAGTAGCTTCAATCATTTCTGGACGTTTTTCAATGGCAAAAATCAATGAATATTGTAAATGCACAAACAGTAATTTCTCCGCATTGCAAGGTGCAATTCTGAAATTTTTTGCTTTTTCCTGCTCCTCTTAGCATGATAAAGAAGATTCAAAGAGAGTGAGATGCCAGCTCCTTTCATTCAGTCAGTAGCTTCAAACATTTCTGGTATATGAATAACATGATGTTTTTCAATGGCAAAAATCAATGAATATTGTAAATGCACAAACAGTAATTTCTCCGCATTGCAAGGTGCAATTCTGAAATTTTTTGCTTTTTCCTGCTCCTCTTAGCATGATAAACAAGATTCAAAGAGAGTGAGTTGCCAGCTCCTTTCATTCAGTCAGTAGCTTCAATCATTTCTGGACGTTTTTCAATGGCAAAAATCAATGAATATTGTAAATGCACAAACAGTAATTTCTCCGCATTGCAAGGTGCAATTCTGAAATTTTTTGCTTTTTTCTGCTCCTCTTAGCATGATAAAGAAGACTCAAAGAGAGTGAGATGCCAGCTCCTTTCATTCAGTCAGTAGCTTCAAACATTTCTGGTATATGAATAACATGTTTTTCAATGGCAAAAATCAATGAATATTGTAAATGCACAAACAGTAATTTCTCCGCATTGCAAGGTGCAATTCTGAAATTTTTTGCTTTTTCCTGCTCCTCTTAGCATGATAAAGAAGATTCAAAGAGAGTGAGATGCCAGCTCCTTTCATTCAGTCAGTAGCTTCAATCATTTCTGGACGTTTTTCAATGGCAAAAATCAATGAATATTGTAAATGCACAAACAGTAATTTCTCCGCATTGCAAGGTGCAATTCTGAAATTTTTTGCTTTTTCCTGCTCCTCTTAGCATGATAAACAAGATTCAAAGAGAGTGAGATGCCAGCTCCTTTCATTCAGTCAGTAGCTTCA
Source organism: Phyllobates terribilis (assembly GCF_046119375.1). Classification (NCBI taxonomy): domain Eukaryota; kingdom Metazoa; phylum Chordata; class Amphibia; order Anura; family Dendrobatidae; genus Phyllobates; species Phyllobates terribilis. The sequence goes on along the minus strand of NW_027364995.1, from coordinate 36,801 downwards.
ATCATTTCTGGACGTTTTTCAATGGCAAAAATCAATGAATATTGTAAATGCACAAACAGTAATTTCTCCGCATTGCAAGGTGCAATTCTGAAATTTTTTACTTTTTCCTGCTCCTCTTAGCATGATAAAGAAGATTCAGAGAGAGTGAGATGCCAGCTCCTTTCATTCAGTCAGTAGCTACAATCATTTCTGGACGTTTTTCAATGGCAAAAATCAATGAATATTGTAAATGCACAAACAGTAATTTCTCCGCATTGCAAGGTGCAATTCTGAAATTTTTTGCTTTTTCCTGCTCCTCTTAGCATGATAAAGAAGATTCAAAGAGAGTGAGATGCCAGCTCCTTTCATTCAGTCAGTAGCTTCAAACATTTCTGGTATATGAATAACATGATGTTTTTCAATGGCAAAAATCAATGAATATTGTAAATGCACAAACAGTAATTTCTCCGCATTGCAAGGTGCAATTCTGAAATTTTTTGCTTTTTCCTGCTCCTCTTAGCATGATAAAGAAGATTCAAAGAGAGTGAGATGCCAGCTCCTTTCATTCAGTCAGTAGCTTCAATCTTTTCTGGACGTTTTTCAATGGCAAAAATCATTGAATATTGTAAATGCACAAACAGTAATTTCTCCGCATTGCAAGGTGCAATTCTGAAATTTTTTGCTTTTTCCTGCTCCTCTTAGCATGATAAAGAAGATTCAAAGAGAGTGAGATGCCAGCTCCTTTCATTCAGTCAGTAGCTTCAATCATTTCTGGAATATGAATAACATGATGTTTTTCAATGGCAAAAATCAATGAATATTGTAAATGCACAAACAGTAATTTCTCCGCATTGCAAGGTGCAATTCTGAAATTTTTTGCTTTTTCCTGCTCCTCTTAGCATGATAAAGAAGATTCAAAGAGAGTGAGATGCCAGCTCCTTTCATTCAGTCAGTAGCTTCAATCATTTCTGGACGTTTTTCAATGGCAAAAATCAATGAATATTGTAAATGCACAAACAGTAATTTCTCCGCATTGCAAGGTGCAATTCTGAAATTTTTTGCTTTTTCCTGCTCCTCTTAGCATGATAAACAAGATTCAAAGAGAGTGAGATGCCAGCTCCTTTCATTCAGTCAGTAGCTTCAATCATTTCTGGACGTTTTTCAATGGCAAAAATCAATGAATATTGTAAATGCACAAACAGTAATTTCTCCGCATTGCAAGGTGCAATTCTGAAATTTTTTGCTTTTTTCTGCTCCTCTTAGCATGATAAAGAAGACTCAAAGAGAGTGAGATGCCAGCTCCTTTCATTCAGTCAGTAGCTTCAAACATTTCTGGTATATGAATAACATGATGTTTTTCAATGGCAAAAATCAATGAATATTGTAAATGCACAAACAGTAATTTCTCCGCATTGCAAGGTGCAATTCTGAAATTTTTTGCTTTTTCCTGCTCCTCTTAGCATGATAAAGAAGATTCAAAGAGAGTGAGATGCCAGCTCCTTTCATTCAGTCAGTAGCTTCAATCATTTCTGGTATATGAATAACATGATGTTTTTCAATGGCAAAAATCAATGAATATTGTAAATGCACAAACAGTAATTTCTCCGCATTGCAAGGTGCAATTCTGAAATTTTTTGCTTTTTCCTGCTCCTCTTAGCATGATAAAGAAGATTCAAAGAGAGTGAGATGCCAGCTCCTTTCATTCAGTCAGTAGCTTCAATCATTTCTGGACGTTTTTCAATGGGAAAAATCAATGAATATTGTAAATGCACAAACAGTAATTTCTCCGCATTGCAAGGTGCAATTCTGAAATTTTTTGCTTTTTCCTGCTCCTCTTAGCATGATAAACAAGATTCAAAGAGAGTGAGATGCCAGCTCCTTTCATTCAGTCAGTAGCTTCAATCATTTCTGGACGTTTTTCAATGGCAAAAATCAATGAATATTGTAAATGCACAAACAGTAATTTCTCCGCATTGCAAGGTGCAATTCTGAAATTTTTTGCTTTTTCCTGCTCCTCTTAGCATGATAAAGAAGATTCAAAGAGAGTGAGATGCCAGCTCCTTTCATTCAGTCAGTAGCTTCAAACATTTCTGGTATATGAATAACATGATGTTTTTCAATGGCAAAAATCAATGAATATTGTAAATGCACAAACAGTAATTTCTCCGCATTGCAAGGTGCAATTCTGAAATTTTTTGCTTTTTCCTGCTCCTCTTAGCATGATAAAGAAGATTCAAAGAGAGTGAGATGCCAGCTCCTTTCATTCAGTCAGTAGCTTCAAACATTTCTGGTATATGAATAACATGATGTTTTTCAATGGGAAAAATCAATGAATATTGTAAATGCACAAACAGTAATTTCTCCGCATTGCAAGGTGCAATTCTGAAATTTTTTGCTTTTTCCTGCTCCTCTTAGCATGATAAACAAGATTCAAAGAGAGTGAGATGCCAGCTCCTTTCATTCAGTCAGTAGCTTCAATCATTTCTGGACGTTTTTCAATGGCAAAAATCAATGAATATTGTAAATGCACAAACAGTAATTTCTCCGCATTGCAAGGTGCAATTCTGAAATTTTTTGCTTTTTTCTGCTCCTCTTAGCATGATAAAGAAGACTCAAAGAGAGTGAGATGCCAGCTCCTTTCATTCAGTCAGTAGCTTCAAACATTTCTGGTATATGAATAACATGTTTTTCAATGGCAAAAATCAATGAATATTGTAAATGCACAAACAGTAATTTCTCCGCATTGCAAGGTGCAATTCTGAAATTTTTTGCTTTTTCCTGCTCCTCTTAGCATGATAAAGAAGATTCAAAGAGAGTGAGATGCCAGCTCCTTTCATTCAGTCAGTAGCTTCAATCATTTCTGGACGTTTTTCAATGGCAAAAATCAATGAATATTGTAAATGCACAAACAGTAATTTCTCCGCATTGCAAGGTGCAATTCTGAAATTTTTTGCTTTTTCCTGCTCCTCTTAGCATGATAAAGAAGATTCAAAGAGAGTGAGATGCCAGCTCCTTTCATTCAGTCAGTAGCTTCAATCATTTCTGGACGTTTTTCAATGGCAAAAATCAATGAATATTGTAAATGCACAAACAGTAATTTCTCCGCATTGCAAGGTGCAATTCTGAAATTTTTTGCTTTTTCCTGCTCCTCTTAGCATGATAAACAAGATTCAAAGAGAGTGAGATGCCAGCTCCTTTCATTCAGTCAGTAGCTTCAATCATTTCTGGACGTTTTTCAATGGCAAAAATCAATGAATATTGTAAATGCACAAACAGTAATTTCTCCGCATTGCAAGGTGCAATTCTGAAATTTTTTGCTTTTTCCTGCTCCTCTTAGCATGATAAAGAAGATTCAGAGAGAGTGAGATGCCAGCTCCTTTCATTCAGTCAGTAGCTACAATCATTTCTGGACGTTTTTCAATGGCAAAAATCAATGAATATTGTAAATGCACAAACAGTAATTTCTCCGCATTGCAAGGTGCAATTCTGAAATTTTTTGCTTTTTTCCTGCTCCTCTTAGCATGATAAAGAAGATTCAAAGAGAGTGAGATGCCAGCTCCTTTCATTCAGTCACTAGCTTCAAACATTTCTGGTATATGAATAACATGATGTTTTTCAATGGCAAAAATCAATGAATATTGTAAATGCACAAACAGTAATTTCTCCGCATTGCAAGGTGCAATTCTGAAATTTTTTGCTTTTTCCTGCTCCTCTTAGCATGATAAAGAAGATTCAAAGAGAGTGAGATGCCAGCTCCTTTCATTCAGTCAGTAGCTTCAATCATTTCTGGACGTTTTTCAATGGCAAAAATCATTGAATATTGTAAATGCACAAACAGTAATTTCTCCGCATTGCAAGGTGCAATTCTGAAATTTTTTGCTTTTTCCTGCTCCTCTTAGCATGATAAAGAAGATTCAAAGAGAGTGAGATGCCAGCTCCTTTCATTCAGTCAGTAGCTTCAATCATTTCTGGAATATGAATAACATGATGTTTTTCAATGGCAAAAATCAATGAATATTGTAAATGCACAAACAGTAATTTCTCCGCATTGCAAGGTGCAATTCTGAAATTTTTTGCTTTTTCCTGCTCCTCTTAGCATGATAAAGAAGATTCAAAGAGAGTGAGATGCCAGCTCCTTTCATTCAGTCAGTAGCTTCAATCATTTCTGGACGTTTTTCAATGGCAAAAATCATTGAATATTGTAAATGCACAAACAGTAATTTCTCCGCATTGCAAGGTGCAATTCTGAAATTTTTTGCTTTTTCCTGCTCCTCTTAGCATGATAAAGAAGATTCAAAGAGAGTGAGATGCCAGCTCCTTTCATTCAGTCAGTAGCTTCAATCATTTCTGGTATATGAATAACATGATGTTTTTCAATGGCAAAAATCAATGAATATTGTAAATGCACAAACAGTAATTTCTCCGCATTGCAAGGTGCAATTCTGAAATTTTTTGCTTTTTCCTGCTCCTCTTAGCATGATAAAGAAGATTCAAAGAGAGTGAGATGCCAGCTCCTTTCATTCAGTCAGTAGCTTCAATCATTTCTGGACGTTTTTCAATGGCAAAAATCAATGAATATTGTAAATGCACAAACAGTAATTTCTCCGCATTGCAAGGTGCAATTCTGAAATTTTTTGCTTTTTCCTGCTCCTCTTAGCATGATAAACAAGATTCAAAGAGAGTGAGATGCCAGCTCCTTTCATTCAGTCAGTAGCTTCAATCATTTCTGGACGTTTTTCAATGGCAAAAATCAATGAATATTGTAAATGCACAAACAGTAATTTCTCCGCATTGCAAGGTGCAATTCTGAAATTTTTTGCTTTTTTCTGCTCCTCTTAGCATGATAAAGAAGACTCAAAGAGAGTAAGATGCCAGCTCCTTTCATTCAGTCAGTAGCTTCAAACATTTCTGGTATATGAATAACATGATGTTTTTCAATGGCAAAAATCAATGAATATTGTAAATGCACAAACAGTAATTTCTCCGCATTGCAAGGTGCAATTCTGAAATTTTTTGCTTTTTCCTGCTCCTCTTAGCATGATAAAGAAGATTCAAAGAGAGTGAGATGCCAGCTCCTTTCATTCAGTCAGTAGCTTCAATCATTTCTGGTATATGAATAACATGATGTTTTTCAATGGCAAAAATCAATGAATATTGTAAATGCACAAACAGTAATTTCTCCACATTGCAAGGTGCAATTCTGAAATTTTTTGCTTTTTCCTGCTCCTCTTAGCATGATAAAGAAGATTCAAAGAGAGTGAGATGCCAGCTCCTTTCATTCAGTCAGTAGCTTCAATCATTTCTGGACGTTTTTCAATGGGAAAAATCAATGAATATTGTAAATGCACAAACAGTAATTTCTCCGCATTGCAAGGTGCAATTCTGAAATTTTTTGCTTTTTCCTGCTCCTCTTAGCATGATAAACAAGATTCAAAGAGAGTGAGATGCCAGCTCCTTTCATTCAGTCAGTAGCTTCAATCATTTCTGGACGTTTTTCAATGGCAAAAATCAATGAATATTGTAAATGCACAAACAGTAATTTCTCCGCATTGCAAGGTGCAATTCTGAAATTTTTTGCTTTTTCCTGCTCCTCTTAGCATGATAAAGAAGATTCAAAGAGAGTGAGATGCCAGCTCCTTTCATTCAGTCAGTAGCTTCAAACATTTCTGGTATATGAATAACATGATGTTTTTCAATGGCAAAAATCAATGAATATTGTAAATGCACAAACAGTAATTTCTCCGCATTGCAAGGTGCAATTCTGAAATTTTTTGCTTTTTCCTGCTCCTCTTAGCATGATAAAGAAGATTCAAAGAGAGTGAGATGCCAGCTCCTTTCATTCAGTCAGTAGCTTCAATCATTTCTGGACGTTTTTCAATGGCAAAAATCAATGAATATTGTAAATGCACAAACAGTAATTTCTCCGCATTGCAAGGTGCAATTCTGAAATTTTTTGCTTTTTCCTGCTCCTCTTAGCATGATAAAGAAGATTCAAAGAGAGTGAGATGCCAGCTCCTTTCATTCAGTCAGTAGCTTCAAACATTTCTGGTATATGAATAACATGATGTTTTTCAATGGCAAAAATCAATGAATATTGTAAATGCACAAACAGTAATTTCTCCGCATTGCAAGGTGCAATTCTGAAATTTTTTGCTTTTTCCTGCTCCTCTTAGCATGATAAACAAGATTCAAAGAGAGTGAGATGCCAGCTCCTTTCATTCAGTCAGTAGCTTCAATCATTTCTGGACGTTTTTCAATGGCAAAAATCAATGAATATTGTAAATGCACAAACAGTAATTTCTCCGCATTGCAAGGTGCAATTCTGAAATTTTTTGCTTTTTTCTGCTCCTCTTAGCATGATAAAGAAGACTCAAAGAGAGTGAGATGCCAGCTCCTTTCATTCAGTCAGTAGCTTCAAACATTTCTGGTATATGAATAACATGTTTTTCAATGGCAAAAATCAATGAATATTGTAAATGCACAAACAGTAATTTCTCCGCATTGCAAGGTGCAATTCTGAAATTTTTTGCTTTTTCCTGCTCCTCTTAGCATGATAAAGAAGATTCAAAGAGAGTGAGATGCCAGCTCCTTTCATTCAGTCAGTAGCTTCAATCATTTCTGGACGTTTTTCAATGGCAAAAATCAATGAATATTGTAAATGCACAAACAGTAATTTCTCCGCATTGCAAGGTGCAATTCTGAAATTTTTTGCTTTTTCCTGCTCCTCTTAGCATGATAAACAAGATTCAAAGAGAGTGAGATGCCAGCTCCTTTCATTCAGTCAGTAGCTTCAATCATTTCTGGACGTTTTTCAATGGCAAAAATCAATGAATATTGTAAATGCACAAACAGTAATTTCTCCGCATTGCAAGGTGCAATTCTGAAATTTTTTGCTTTTTCCTGCTCCTCTTAGCATGATAAAGAAGATTCAGAGAGAGTGAGATGCCAGCTCCTTTCATTCAGTCAGTAGCTACAATCATTTCTGGACGTTTTTCAATGGCAAAAATCAATGAATATTGTAAATGCACAAACAGTAATTTCTCCGCATTGCAAGGTGCAATTCTGAAATTTTTTGCTTTTTCCTGCTCCTCTTAGCATGATAAAGAAGATTCAAAGAGAGTGAGATGCCAGCTCCTTTCATTCAGTCAGTAGCTTCAAACATTTCTGGTATATGAATAACATGATGTTTTTCAATGGCAAAAATCAATGAATATTGTAAATGCACAAACAGTAATTTCTCCGCATTGCAAGGTGCAATTCTGAAATTTTTTGCTTTTTCCTGCTCCTCTTAGCATGATAAAGAAGATTCAAAGAGAGTGAGATGCCAGCTCCTTTCATTCAGTCAGTAGCTTCAATCATTTCTGGACGTTTTTCAATGGCAAAAATCATTGAATATTGTAAATGCACAAACAGTAATTTCTCCGCATTGCAAGGTGCAATTCTGAAATTTTTTGCTTTTTCCTGCTCCTCTTAGCATGATAAAGAAGATTCAAAGAGAGTGAGATGCCAGCTCCTTTCATTCAGTCAGTAGCTTCAATCATATCTGGAATATGAATAACATGATGTTTTTCAATGGCAAAAATCAATGAATATTGTAAATGCACAAACAGTAATTTCTCCACATTGCAAGGTGCAATTCTGAAATTTTTTGCTTTTTCCTGCTCCTCTTAGCATGATAAAGAAGATTCAAAGAGAGTGAGATGCCAGCTCCTTTCATTCAGTCAGTAGCTTCAATCATTTCTGGACGTTTTTCAATGGCAAAAATCATTGAATATTGTAAATGCACAAACAGTAATTTCTCCGCATTGCAAGGTGCAATTCTGAAATTTTTTGCTTTTTCCTGCTCCTCTTAGCATGATAAAGAAGATTCAAAGAGAGTGAGATGCCAGCTCCTTTCATTCAGTCAGTAGCTTCAATCATTTCTGGTATATGAATAACATGATGTTTTTCAATGGCAAAAATCAATGAATATTGTAAATGCACAAACAGTAATTTCTCCGCATTGCAAGGTGCAATTCTGAAATTTTTTGCTTTTTCCTGCTCCTCTTAGCATGATAAAGAAGATTCAAAGAGAGTGAGATGCCAGCTCCTTTCATTCAGTCAGTAGCTTCAATCATTTCTGGACGTTTTTCAATGGGAAAAATCAATGAATATTGTAAATGCACAAACAGTAATTTCTCCGCATTGCAAGGTGCAATTCTGAAATTTTTTGCTTTTTCCTGCTCCTCTTAGCATGATAAACAAGATTCAAAGAGAGTGAGATGCCAGCTCCTTTCATTCAGTCAGTAGCTTCAATCATTTCTGGACGTTTTTCAATGGCAAAAATCAATGAATATTGTAAATGCACAAACAGTAATTTCTCCGCATTGCAAGGTGCAATTCTGAAATTTTTTGCTTTTTCCTGCTCCTCTTAGCATGATAAAGAAGATTCAAAGAGAGTGAGATGCCAGCTCCTTTCATTCAGTCAGTAGCTTCAAACATTTCTGGTATATGAATAACATGATGTTTTTCAATGGCAAAAATCAATGAATATTGTAAATGCACAAACAGTAATTTCTCCGCATTGCAAGATGCAATTCTGAAATTTTTTGCTTTTTCCTGCTCCTCTTAGCATGATAAAGAAGATTCAAAGAGAGTGAGATGCCAGCTCCTTTCATTCAGTCAGTAGCTTCAATCATTTCTGGACGTTTTTCAATGGCAAAAATCAATGAATATTGTAAATGCACAAACAGTAATTTCTCCGCATTGCAAGGTGCAATTCTGAAATTTTTTGCTTTTTCCTGCTCCTCTTAGCATGATAAACAAGATTCAAAGAGAGTGAGATGCCAGCTCCTTTCATTCAGTCAGTAGCTTCAATCATTTCTGGACGTTTTTCAATGGCAAAAATCAATGAATATTGTAAATGCACAAACAGTAATTTCTCCGCATTGCAAGGTGCAATTCTGAAATTTTTTGCTTTTTTCTGCTCCTCTTAGCATGATAAAGAAGACTCAAAGAGAGTGAGATGCCAGCTCCTTTCATTCAGTCAGTAGCTTCAAACATTTCTGGTATATGAATAACATGATGTTTTTCAATGGCAAAAATCAATGAATATTGTAAATGCACAAACAGTAATTTCTCCGCATTGCAAGGTGCAATTCTGAAATTTTTTGCTTTTTCCTGCTCCTCTTAGCATGATAAAGATTCAAAGAGAGTGAGATGCCAGCTCCTTTCATTCAGTCAGTAGCTTCAATCATTTCTGGATGTTTTTCAATGGCAAAAATCAATGAATATTGTAAATGCACAAACTAATTTCTCCGCATTGCAAGTTGCAATTCTGAAATTTTTTGCTTTTTCCTGCTCCTCTTAGCATGATAAAGAAGATTCAAAGAGAGTGAGATGCCAGCTCCTTTCATTCAGTCAGTAGCTTCAATCATTTCTGGACGTTTTTCAATGGCAAAAATCAATGAATATTGTAAATGCACAAACAGTAATTTCTCCGCATTGCAAGGTGCAATTCTGAAATTTTTTGCTTTTTCCTGCTCCTCTTAGCATGATAAAGAAGATTCAAAGAGAGTGAGATGCCAGCTCCTTTCATTCAGTCAGTAGCTTCAATCATTTCTGGTATATGAATAACATGATGTTTTTCAATGGCAAAAATCAATGAATATTGTAAATGCACAAACAGTAATTTCTCCGCATTGCAAGGTGCAATTCTGAAATTTTTTGCTTTTTTCTGCTCCTCTTAGCATGATAAAGAAGACTCAAAGAGAGTGAGATGCCAGCTCCTTTCATTCAGTCAGTAGCTTCAAACATTTCTGGTATATGAATAACATGTTTTTCAATGGCAAAAATCAATGAATATTGTAAATGCACAAACAGTAATTTCTCCGCATTGCAAGGTGCAATTCTGAAATTTTTTGCTTTTTCCTGCTCCTCTTAGCATGATAAAGAAGATTCAAAGAGAGTGAGATGCCAGCTCCTTTCATTCAGTCAGTAGCTTCAATTATTTCTGGACGTTTTTCAATGGCAAAAATCAATGAATATTGTAAATGCACAAACAGTAATTTCTCCGCATTGCAAGGTGCAAGTCTGAAATTTTTTGCTTTTTCCTGCTCCTCTTAGCATGATAAACAAGATTCAAAGAGAGTGAGATGCCAGCTCCTTTCATTCAGTCAGTAGCTTCAATCATTTCTGGACGTTTTTCAATGGCAAAAATCAATGAATATTGTAAATGCACAAACAGTAATTTCTCCGCATTGCAAGGTGCAATTCTGAAATTTTTTGCTTTTTCCTGCTCCTCTTAGCATGATAAAGAAGATTCAAAGAGAGTGAGATGCCAGCTCCTTTCATTCAGTCAGTAGCTTCAATCATTTCTGGACGTTTTTCAATGGGAAAAATCAATGAATATTGTAAATGCACAAACAGTAATTTCTCCGCATTGCAAGGTGCAATTCTGAAATTTTTTGCTTTTTCCTGCTCCTCTTAGCATGATAAACAAGATTCAAAGAGAATGAGATGCCAGCTCCTTTCATTCAGTCAGTAGCTTCAATCATTTCTGGACGTTTTTCAATGGCAAAAATCAATGAATATTGTAAATGCACAAACAGTAATTTCTCCGCATTGCAAGGTGCAATTCTGAAATTTTTTGCTTTTTCCTGCTCCTCTTAGCATGATAAAGAAGATTCAAAGAGAGTGAGATGCCAGCTCCTTTCATTCAGTCAGTAGCTTCAAACATTTCTGGTATATGAATAACATGATGTTTTTCAATGGCAAAAATCAATGAATATTGTAAATGCACAAACAGTAATTTCTCCGCATTGCAAGGTGCAATTCTGAAATTTTTTGCTTTTTCCTGCTCCTCTTAGCATGATAAAGAAGATTCAAAGAGAGTGAGATGCCAGCTCCTTTCATTCAGTCAGTAGCTTCAATCATTTCTGAACGTTTTTCAATGGCAAAAATCAATGAATATTGTAAATGCACAAACAGTAATTTCTCCGCATTGCAAGGTGCAATTCTGAAATTTTTTGCTTTTTCCTGCTCCTCTTAGCATGATAAACAAGATTCAAAGAGAGTGAGATGCCAGCTCCTTTCATTCAGTCAGTAGCTTCAATCATTTCTGGACGTTTTTCAATGGCAAAAATCAATGAATATTGTAAATGCACAAACAGTAATTTCTCCGCATTGCAAGGTGCAATTCTGAAATTTTTTGCTTTTTTCTGCTCCTCTTAGCATGATAAAGAAGACTCAAAGAGAGTGAGATGCCAGCTCCTTTCATTCAGTCAGTAGCTTCAAACATTTCTGGTATATGAATAACATGATGTTTTTCAATGGCAAAAATCAATGAATATTGTAAATGCACAAACAGTAATTTCTCCGCATTGCAAGGTGCAATTCTGAAATTTTTTGCTTTTTCCTGCTCCTCTTAGCATGATAAAGAAGATTCAAAGAGAGTGAGATGCCAGCTCCTTTCATTCAGTCAGTAGCTTCAATCATTTCTGGACATTTTTCAATGGCAAAAATCAATGAATATTGTAAATGCACAAACTAATTTCTCCGCATTGCAAGTTGCAATTCTGAAATTTTTTGCTTTTTCCTGCTCCTCTTAGCATGATAAAGAAGATTCAAAGAGAGTGAGATGCCAGCTCCTTTCATTCAGTCAGTAGCTTCAATCATTTCTGGACGTTTTTCAATGGCAAAAATCAATGAATATTGTAAATGCACAAACAGTAATTTCTCCGCATTGCAAGGTGCAATTCTGAAATTTTTTACTTTTTCCTGCTCCTCTTAGCATGATAAAGAAGATTCAAAGAGAGTGAGATGCCAGCTCCTTTCATTCAGTCAGTAGCTTCAATCATTTCTGGTATATGAATAACATGATGTTTTTCAATGGCAAAAATCAATGAATATTGTAAATGCACAAACAGTAATTTCTCCGCATTGCAAGGTGCAATTCTGAAATTTTTTGCTTTTTTCTGCTCCTCTTAGCATGATAAAGAAGACTCAAAGAGAGTGAGATGCCAGCTCCTTTCATTCAGTCAGTAGCTTCAAACATTTCTGGTATATGAATAACATGTTTTTCAATGGCAAAAATCAATGAATATTGTAAATGCACAAACAGTAATTTCTCCGCATTGCAAGGTGCAATTCTGAAATTTTTTGCTTTTTCCTGCTCCTCTTAGCATGATAAAGAAGATTCAAAGAGAGTGAGATGCCAGCTCCTTTCATTCAGTCAGTAGCTTCAATTATTTCTGGACGTTTTTCAATGGCAAAAATCAATGAATATTGTAAATGCACAAACAGTAATTTCTCCGCATTGCAAGGTGCAATTCTGAAATTTTTTGCTTTTTCCTGCTCCTCTTAGCATGATAAACAAGATTCAAAGAGAGTGAGATGCCAGCTCCTTTCATTCAGTCAGTAGCTTCAATCATTTCTGGACGTTTTTCAATGGCAAAAATCAATGAATATTGTAAATGCACAAACAGTAATTTCTCCGCATTGCAAGGTGCAATTCTGAAATTTTTTGCTTTTTCCTGCTCCTCTTAGCATGATAAAGAAGATTCAGAGAGAGTGAGATGCCAGCTCCTTTCATTCAGTCAGTAGCTACAATCATTTCTGGACGTTTTTCAATGGCAAAAATCAATGAATATTGTAAATGCACAAACAGTAATTTCTCCGCATTGCAAGGTGCAATTCTGAAATTTTTTGCTTTTTCCTGCTCCTCTTAGCATGATAAAGAAGATTCAAAGAGAGTGAGATGCCAGCTCCTTTCATTCAGTCAGTAGCTTCAAACATTTCTGGTATATGAATAACATGATGTTTTTCAATGGCAAAAATCAATGAATATTGTAAATGCACAAACAGTAATTTCTCCGCATTGCAAGGTGCAATTCTGAAATTTTTTGCTTTTTCCTGCTCCTCTTAGCATGATAAAGAAGATTCAAAGAGCGTGAGATGCCAGCTCCTTTCATTCAGTCAGTAGCTTCAATCATTTCTGGACGTTTTTCAATGGCAAAAATCATTGAATATTGTAAATGCACAAACAGTAATTTCTCCGCATTGCAAGGTGCAATTCTGAAATTTTTTGCTTTTTCCTGCTCCTCTTAGCATGATAAAGAAGATTCAAAGAGAGTGAGATGCCAGCTCCTTTCATTCAGTCAGTAGCTTCAAACATTTCTGGTATATGAATAACATGATGTTTTTCAATGGCAAAAATCAATGAATATTGTAAATGCACAAACAGTAATTTCTCCGCATTGCAAGGTGCAATTCTGAAATTTTTTGCTTTTTCCTGCTCCTCTTAGCATGATAAAGAAGATTCAAAGAGAGTGAGATGCCAGCTCCTTTCATTCAGTCAGTAGCTTCAATCATTTCTGGACGTTTTTCAATGGCAAAAATCATTGAATATTGTAAATGCACAAACAGTAATTTCTCCGCATTGCAAGGTGCAATTCTGAAATTTTTTGCTTTTTCCTGCTCCTCTTAGCATGATAAAGAAGATTCAAAGAGAGTGAGATGCCAGCTCCTTTCATTCAGTCAGTAGCTTCAATCATTTCTGGTATATGAATAACATGATGTTTATCAATGGCAAAAATCAATGAATATTGTAAATGCACAAACAGTAATTTCTCCGCATTGCAAGGTGCAATTCTGAAATTTTTTGCTTTTTCCTGCTCCTCTTAGCATGATAAAGAAGATTCAAAGAGAGTGAGATGCCAGCTCCTTTCATTCAGTCAGTAGCTTCAATCATTTCTGGACGTTTTTCAATGGGAAAAATCAATGAATATTGTAAATGCACAAACAGTAATTTCTCCGCATTGCAAGGTGCAATTCTGAAATTTTTTGCTTTTTCCTGCTCCTCTTAGCATGATAAAGAAGATTCAAAGAGAGTGAGATGCCAGCTCCTTTCATTCAGTCAGTAGCTTCAATCATTTCTGGACGTTTTTCAATGGCAAAAATCATTGAATATTGTAAATGCACAAACAGTAATTTCTCCGCATTGCAAGGTGCAATTCTGAAATTTTTTGCTTTTTCCTGCTCCTCTTAGCATGATAAAGAAGATTCAAAGAGAGTGAGATGCCAGCTCCTTTCATTCAGTCAGTAGCTTCAATCATTTCTGGTATATGAATAACATGATGTTTTTCAATGGCAAAAATCAATGAATATTGTAAATGCACAAACAGTAATTTCTCCGCATTGCAAGGTGCAATTCTGAAATTTTTTGCTTTTTCCTGCTCCTCTTAGCATGATAAAGAAGATTCAAAGAGAGTGAGATGCCAGCTCCTTTCATTCAGTCAGTAGCTTCAATCATTTCTGGACGTTTTTCAATGGGAAAAATCAATGAATATTGTAAATGCACAAACAGTAATTTCTCCGCATTGCAAGGTGCAATTCTGAAATTTTTTGCTTTTTCCTGCTCCTCTTAGCATGATAAACAAGATTCAAAGAGAGTGAGATGCCAGCTCCTTTCATTCAGTCAGTAGCTTCAATCATTTCTGGACGTTTTTCAATGGCAAAAATCAATGAATATTGTAAATGCACAAACAGTAATTTCTCCGCATTGCAAGGTGCAATTCTGAAATTTTTTGCTTTTTCCTGCTCCTCTTAGCATGATAAAGAAGATTCAAAGAGAGTGAGATGCCAGCTCCTTTCATTCAGTCAGTAGCTTCAAACATTTCTGGTATATGAATAACATGATGTTTTTCAATGGCAAAAATCAATGAATATTGTAAATGCACAAACAGTAATTTCTCCGCATTGCAAGGTGCAATTCTGAAATTTTTTGCTTTTTCCTGCTCCTCTTAGCATGATAAAGAAGATTCAAAGAGAGTGAGATGCCAGCTCCTTTCATTCAGTCAGTAGCTTCAATCATTTCTGGACGTTTTTCAATGGCAAAAATCAATGAATATTGTAAATGCACAAACAGTAATTTCTCCGCATTGCAAGGTGCAATTCTGAAATTTTTTGCTTTTTCCTGCTCCTCTTAGCATGATAAACAAGATTCAAAGAGAGTGAGATGCCAGCTCCTTTCATTCAGTCAGTAGCTTCAATCATTTCTGGACGTTTTTCAATGGCAAAAATCAATGAATATTGTAAATGCACAAACAGTAATTTCTCCGCATTGCAAGGTGCAATTCTGAAATTTTTTGCTTTTTTCTGCTCCTCTTAGCATGATAAAGAAGACTCAAAGAGAGTGAGATGCCAGCTCCTTTCATTCAGTCAGTAGCTTCAAACATTTCTGGTATATGAATAACATGTTTTTCAATGGCAAAAATCAATGAATATTGTAAATGCACAAACAGTAATTTCTCCGCATTGCAAGGTGCAATTCTGAAATTTTTTGCTTTTTCCTGCTCCTCTTAGCATGATAAAGAAGATTCAAAGAGAGTGAGATGCCAGCTCCTTTCATTCAGTCAGTAGCTTCAATCATTTCTGGACGTTTTTCAATGGCAAAAATCAATGAATATTGTAAATGCACAAACAGTAATTTCTCCGCATTGCAAGGTGCAATTCTGAAATTTTTTGCTTTTTCCTGCTCCTCTTAGCATGATAAACAAGATTCAAAGAGAGTGAGATGCCAGCTCCTTTCATTCAGTCAGTAGCTTCAATCATTTCTGGACGTTTTTCAATGGCAAAAATCAATGAATATTGTAAATGCACAAACAGTAATTTCTCCGCATTGCAAGGTGCAATTCTGAAATTTTTTGCTTTTTCCTGCTCCTCTTAGCATGATAAAGAAGATTCAAAGAGAGTGAGATGCCAGCTCCTTTCATTCAGTCAGTAGCTTCAATCATTTCTGGACGTTTTTCAATGGCAAAAATCATTGAATATTGTAAATGCACAAACAGTAATTTCTCCGCATTGCAAGGTGCAATTCTGAAATTTTTTGCTTTTTCCTGCTCCTCTTAGCATGATAAAGAAGATTCAAAGAGAGTGAGATGCCAGCTCCTTTCATTCAGTCAGTAGCTTCAATCATTTCTGGAATATGAATAACATGATGTTTTTCAATGGCAAAAATCAATGAATATTGTAAATGCACAAACAGTAATTTCTCCGCATTGCAAGGTGCAATTCTGAAATTTTTTGCTTTTTCCTGCTCCTCTTAGCATGATAAAGAAGATTCAAAGAGAGTGAGATGCCAGCTCCTTTCATTCAGTCAGTAGCTTCAATCATTTCTGGACGTTTTTCAATGGCAAAAATCATTGAATATTGTAAATGCACAAACAGTAATTTCTCCGCATTGCAAGGTGCAATTCTGAAATTTTTTGCTTTTTCCTGCTCCTCTTAGCATGATAAAGAAGATTCAAAGAGAGTGAGATGCCAGCTCC
This sequence comes from Phyllobates terribilis, assembly GCF_046119375.1. Taxonomy (NCBI): domain Eukaryota; kingdom Metazoa; phylum Chordata; class Amphibia; order Anura; family Dendrobatidae; genus Phyllobates; species Phyllobates terribilis. The sequence continues at coordinate 20,515 of NW_027364995.1, read as the reverse complement.
TTTCATTCAGTCAGTAGCTTCAATCATTTCTGGTATATGAATAACATGATGTTTTTCAATGGCAAAAATCAATGAATATTGTAAATGCACAAACAGTAATTTCTCCGCATTGCAAGGTGCAATTCTGAAATTTTTTGCTTTTTCCTGCTCCTCTTAGCATGATAAAGAAGATTCAAAGAGAGTGAGATGCCAGCTCCTTTCATTCAGTCAGTAGCTTCAATCATTTCTGGACGTTTTTCAATGGGAAAAATCAATGAATATTGTAAATGCACAAACAGTAATTTCTCCGCATTGCAAGGTGCAATTCTGAAATTTTTTGCTTTTTCCTGCTCCTCTTAGCATGATAAACAAGATTCAAAGAGAGTGAGATGCCAGCTCCTTTCATTCAGTCAGTAGCTTCAATCATTTCTGGACGTTTTTCAATGGCAAAAATCAATGAATATTGTAAATGCACAAACAGTAATTTCTCCGCATTGCAAGGTGCAATTCTGAAATTTTTTGCTTTTTCCTGCTCCTCTTAGCATGATAAAGAAGATTCAAAGAGAGTGAGATGCCAGCTCCTTTCATTCAGTCAGTAGCTTCAAACATTTCTGGTATATGAATAACATGATGTTTTTCAATGGCAAAAATCAATGAATATTGTAAATGCACAAACAGTAATTTCTCCGCATTGCAAGGTGCAATTCTGAAATTTTTTGCTTTTTCCTGCTCCTCTTAGCATGATAAAGAAGATTCAAAGAGAGTGAGATGCCAGCTCCTTTCATTCAGTCAGTAGCTTCAATCATTTCTGGACGTTTTTCAATGGCAAAAATCAATGAATATTGTAAATGCACAAACAGTAATTTCTCCGCATTGCAAGGTGCAATTCTGAAATTTTTTGCTTTTTCCTGCTCCTCTTAGCATGATAAACAAGATTCAAAGAGAGTGAGATGCCAGCTCCTTTCATTCAGTCAGTAGCTTCAATCATTTCTGGACGTTTTTCAATGGCAAAAATCAATGAATATTGTAAATGCACAAACAGTAATTTCTCCGCATTGCAAGGTGCAATTCTGAAATTTTTTGCTTTTTTCCTGCTCCTCTTAGCATGATAAAGAAGACTCAAAGAGAGTGAGATGCCAGCTCCTTTCATTCAGTCAGTAGCTTCAAACATTTCTGGTATATGAATAACATGATGTTTTTCAATGGCAAAAATCAATGAATATTGTAAATGCACAAACAGTAATTTCTCCGCATTGCAAGGTGCAATTCTGAAATTTTTTGCTTTTTCCTGCTCCTCTTAGCATGATAAAGAAGATTCAAAGAGAGTGAGATGCCAGCTCCTTTCATTCAGTCAGTAGCTTCAATCATTTCTGGACGTTTTTCAATGGCAAAAATCAATGAATATTGTAAATGCACAAAACTAATTTCTCCGCATTGCAAGTTAATTCTGAAATTTTTTGCTTTTTCCTGCTCCTCTTAGCATGATAAAGAAGATTCAAAGAGAGTGAGATGCCAGCTCCTTTCATTCAGTCAGTAGCTTCAATCATTTCTGGACGTTTTTCAATGGCAAAAATCAATGAATATTGTAAATGCACAAACAGTAATTTCTCCGCATTGCAAGGTGCAATTCTGAAATTTTTTGCTTTTTCCTGCTCCTCTTAGCATGATAAAGAAGATTCAAAGAAAGTGAGATGCCAGCTCCTTTCATTCAGTCAGTAGCTTCAATCATTTCTGGTATATGAATAACATGATGTTTTTCAATGGCAAAAATCAATGAATATTGTAAATGCACAAACAGTAATTTCTCCGCATTGCAAGGTGCAATTCTGAAATTTTTTGCTTTTTTCTGCTCCTCTTAGCATGATAAAGAAGACTCAAAGAGAGTGAGATGCCAGCTCCTTTCATTCAGTCAGTAGCTTCAAACATTTCTGGTATATGAATAACATGTTTTTCAATGGCAAAAATCAATGAATATTGTAAATGCACAAACAGTAATTTCTCCGCATTGCAAGGTGCAATTCTGAAATTTTTTGCTTTTTCCTGCTCCTCTTAGCATGATAAAGAAGATTCAAAGAGAGTGAGATGCCAGCTCCTTTCATTCAGTCAGTAGCTTCAATTATTTCTGGACGTTTTTCAATGGCAAAAATCAATGAATATTGTAAATGCACAAACAGTAATTTCTCCGCATTGCAAGGTGCAATTCTGAAATTTTTTGCTTTTTCCTGCTCCTCTTAGCATGATAAAGAAGATTCAAAGAGAGTGAGATGCCAGCTCCTTTCATTCAGTCAGTAGCTTCAAACATTTCTGGTATATGAATAACATGATGTTTTTCAATGGCAAAAATCAATGAATATTGTAAATGCACAAACAGTAATTTCTCCGCATTGCAAGGTGCAATTCTGAAATTTTTTGCTTTTTCCTGCTCCTCTTAGCATGATAAAGAAGATTCAAAGAGAGTGAGATGCCAGCTCCTTTCATTCAGTCAGTAGCTTCAATCATTTCTGGACGTTTTTCAATGGCAAAAATCAATGAATATTGTAAATGCACAAACAGTAATTTCTCCGCATTGCAAGGTGCAATTCTGAAATTTTTTGCTTTTTTCTGCTCCTCTTAGCATGATAAAGAAGACTCAAAGAGAGTGAGATGCCAGCTCCTTTCATTCAGTCAGTAGCTTCAAACATTTCTGGTATATGAATAACATGTTTTTCAATGGCAAAAATCAATGAATATTGTAAATGCACAAACAGTAATTTCTCCGCATTGCAAGGTGCAATTCTGAAATTTTTTGCTTTTTCCTGCTCCTCTTAGCATGATAAAGAAGATTCAAAGAGAGTGAGATGCCAGCTCCTTTCATTCAGTCAGTAGCTTCAATCATTTCTGGACGTTTTTCAATGGCAAAAATCAATGAATATTGTAAATGCACAAACAGTAATTTCTCCGCATTGCAAGGTGCAATTCTGAAATTTTTTGCTTTTTCCTGCTCCTCTTAGCATGATAAACAAGATTCAAAGAGAGTGAGATGCCAGCTCCTTTCATTCAGTCAGTAGCTTCAATCATTTCTGGACGTTTTTCAATGGCAAAAATCAATGAATATTGTAAATGCACAAACAGTAATTTCTCCGCATTGCAAGGTGCAATTCTGAAATTTTTTGCTTTTTCCTGCTCCTCTTAGCATGATAAAGAAGATTCAAAGAGAGTGAGATGCCAGCTCCTTTCATTCAGTCAGTAGCTTCAATCATTTCTGGACGTTTTTCAATGGCAAAAATCATTGAATATTGTAAATGCACAAACAGTAATTTCTCCGCATTGCAAGGTGCAATTCTGAAATTTTTTGCTTTTTCCTGCTCCTCTTAGCATGATAAAGAAGATTCAAAGAGAGTGAGATGCCAGCTCCTTTCATTCAGTCAGTAGCTTCAATCATTTCTGGAATATGAATAACATGATGTTTTTCAATGGCAAAAATCAATGAATATTGTAAATGCACAAACAGTAATTTCTCCGCATTGCAAGGTGCAATTCTGAAATTTTTTGCTTTTTCCTGCTCCTCTTAGCATGATAAAGAAGATTCAAAGAGAGTGAGATGCCAGCTCCTTTCATTCAGTCAGTAGCTTCAATCATTTCTGGACGTTTTTCAATGGCAAAAATCATTGAATATTGTAAATGCACAAACAGTAATTTCTCCGCATTGCAAGGTGCAATTCTGAAATTTTTTGCTTTTTCCTGCTCCTCTTAGCATGATAAAGAAGATTCAAAGAGAGTGAGATGCCAGCTCCTTTCATTCAGTCAGTAGCTTCAATCATTTCTGGTATATGAATAACATGATGTTTTTCAATGGCAAAAATCAATGAATATTGTAAATGCACAAACAGTAATTTCTCCGCATTGCAAGGTGCAATTCTGAAATTTTTTGCTTTTTCCTGCTCCTCTTAGCATGATAAAGAAGATTCAAAGAGAGTGAGATGCCAGCTCCTTTCATTCAGTCAGTAGCTTCAATCATTTCTGGACGTTTTTCAATGGGAAAAATCAATGAATATTGTAAATGCACAAACAGTAATTTCTCCGCATTGCAAGGTGCAATTCTGAAATTTTTTGCTTTTTCCTGCTCCTCTTAGCATGATAAACAAGATTCAAAGAGAGTGAGATGCCAGCTCCTTTCATTCAGTCAGTAGCTTCAATCATTTCTGGACGTTTTTCAATGGCAAAAATCAATGAATATTGTAAATGCACAAACAGTAATTTCTCCGCATTGCAAGGTGCAATTCTGAAATTTTTTGCTTTTTCCTGCTCCTCTTAGCATGATAAAGAAGATTCAAAGAGAGTGAGATGCCAGCTCCTTTCATTCAGTCAGTAGCTTCAAACATTTCTGGTATATGAATAACATGATGTTTTTCAATGGCAAAAATCAATGAATATTGTAAATGCACAAACAGTAATTTCTCCGCATTGCAAGGTGCAATTCTGAAATTTTTTGCTTTTTCCTGCTCCTCTTAGCATGATAAAGAAGATTCAAAGAGAGTGAGATGCCAGCTCCTTTCATTCAGTCAGTAGCTTCAATCATTTCTGGACGTTTTTCAATGGCAAAAATCAATGAATATTGTAAATGCACAAACAGTAATTTCTCCGCATTGCAAGGTGCAATTCTGAAATTTTTTGCTTTTTCCTGCTCCTCTTAGCATGATAAACAAGATTCAAAGAGAGTGAGATGCCAGCTCCTTTCATTCAGTCAGTAGCTTCAATCATTTCTGGACGTTTTTCAATGGCAAAAATCAATGAATATTGTAAATGCACAAACAGTAATTTCTCCGCATTGCAAGGTGCAATTCTGAAATTTTTTGCTTTTTTCTGCTCCTCTTAGCATGATAAAGAAGACTCAAAGAGAGTGAGATGCCAGCTCCTTTCATTCAGTCAGTAGCTTCAAACATTTCTGGTATATGAATAACATGATGTTTTTCAATGGCAAAAATCAATGAATATTGTAAATGCACAAACAGTAATTTCTCCGCATTGCAAGGTGCAATTCTGAAATTTTTTGCTTTTTCCTGCTCCTCTTAGCATGATAAAGAAGATTCAAAGAGAGTGAGATGCCAGCTCCTTTCATTCAGTCAGTAGCTTCAATCATTTCTGGACGTTTTTCAATGGCAAAAATCAATGAATATTGTAAATGCACAAACTAATTTCTCCGCATTGCAAGTTGCAATTCTGAAATTTTTTGCTTTTTCCTGCTCCTCTTAGCATGATAAAGAAGATTCAAAGAGAGTGAGATGCCAGCTCCTTTCATTCAGTCAGTAGCTTCAATCATTTCTGGACGTTTTTCAATGGCAAAAATCAATGAATATTGTAAATGCACAAACAGTAATTTCTCCGCATTGCAAGGTGCAATTCTGAAATTTTTTGCTTTTTCCTGCTCCTCTTAGCATGATAAAGAAGATTCAAAGAGAGTGAGATGCCAGCTCCTTTCATTCAGTCAGTAGCTTCAATCATTTCTGGTATATGAATAACATGATGTTTTTCAATGGCAAAAATCAATGAATATTGTAAATGCACAAACAGTAATTTCTCCGCATTGCAAGGTGCAATTCTGAAATTTTTTGCTTTTTTCTGCTCCTCTTAGCATGATAAAGAAGACTCAAAGAGAGTGAGATGCCAGCTCCTTTCATTCAGTCAGTAGCTTCAAACATTTCTGGTATATGAATAACATGTTTTTCAATGGCAAAAATCAATGAATATTGTAAATGCACAAACAGTAATTTCTCCGCATTGCAAGGTGCAATTCTGAAATTTTTTGCTTTTTCCTGCTCCTCTTAGCATGATAAAGAAGATTCAAAGAGAGTGAGATGCCAGCTCCTTTCATTCAGTCAGTAGCTTCAATTATTTCTGGACGTTTTTCAATGGCAAAAATCAATGAATATTGTAAATGCACAAACAGTAATTTCTCCGCATTGCAAGGTGCAAGTCTGAAATTTTTTGCTTTTTCCTGCTCCTCTTAGCATGATAAACAAGATTCAAAGAGAGTGAGATGCCAGCTCCTTTCATTCAGTCAGTAGCTTCAATCATTTCTGGACGTTTTTCAATGGCAAAAATCAATGAATATTGTAAATGCACAAACAGTAATTTCTCCGCATTGCAAGGTGCAATTCTGAAATTTTTTGCTTTTTCCTGCTCCTCTTAGCATGATAAAGAAGATTCAAAGAGAGTGAGATGCCAGCTCCTTTCATTCAGTCAGTAGCTTCAATCATTTCTGGACGTTTTTCAATGGGAAAAATCAATGAATATTGTAAATGCACAAACAGTAATTTCTCCGCATTGCAAGGTGCAATTCTGAAATTTTTTGCTTTTTCCTGCTCCTCTTAGCATGATAAACAAGATTCAAAGAGAGTGAGATGCCAGCTCCTTTCATTCAGTCAGTAGCTTCAATCATTTCTGGACGTTTTTCAATGGCAAAAATCAATGAATATTGTAAATGCACAAACAGTAATTTCTCCGCATTGCAAGGTGCAATTCTGAAATTTTTTGCTTTTTCCTGCTCCTCTTAGCATGATAAAGAAGATTCAAAGAGAGTGAGATGCCAGCTCCTTTCATTCAGTCAGTAGCTTCAAACATTTCTGGTATATGAATAACATGATGTTTTTCAATGGCAAAAATCAATGAATATTGTAAATGCACAAACAGTAATTTCTCCGCATTGCAAGGTGCAATTCTGAAATTTTTTGCTTTTTCCTGCTCCTCTTAGCATGATAAAGAAGATTCAAAGAGAGTGAGATGCCAGCTCCTTTCATTCAGTCAGTAGCTTCAATCATTTCTGGACGTTTTTCAATGGCAAAAATCAATGAATATTGTAAATGCACAAACAGTAATTTCTCCGCATTGCAAGGTGCAATTCTGAAATTTTTTGCTTTTTCCTGCTCCTCTTAGCATGATAAACAAGATTCAAAGAGAGTGAGATGCCAGCTCCTTTCATTCAGTCAGTAGCTTCAATCATTTCTGGACGTTTTTCAATGGCAAAAATCAATGAATATTGTAAATGCACAAACAGTAATTTCTCCGCATTGCAAGGTGCAATTCTGAAATTTTTTGCTTTTTTCTGCTCCTCTTAGCATGATAAAGAAGACTCAAAGAGAGTGAGATGCCAGCTCCTTTCATTCAGTCAGTAGCTTCAAACATTTCTGGTATATGAATAACATGATGTTTTTCAATGGCAAAAATCAATGAATATTGTAAATGCACAAACAGTAATTTCTCCGCATTGCAAGGTGCAATTCTGAAATTTTTTGCTTTTTCCTGCTCCTCTTAGCATGATAAAGAAGATTCAAAGAGAGTGAGATGCCAGCTCCTTTCATTCAGTCAGTAGCTTCAATCATTTCTGGACGTTTTTCAATGGCAAAAATCAATGAATATTGTAAATGCACAAACTAATTTCTCCGCATTGCAAGTTGCAATTCTGAAATTTTTTGCTTTTTCCTGCTCCTCTTAGCATGATAAAGAAGATTCAAAGAGAGTGAGATGCCAGCTCCTTTCATTCAGTCAGTAGCTTCAATCATTTCTGGACGTTTTTCAATGGCAAAAATCAATGAATATTGTAAATGCACAAACAGTAATTTCTCCGCATTGCAAGGTGCAATTCTGAAATTTTTTGCTTTTTCCTGCTCCTCTTAGCATGATAAAGAAGATTCAAAGAGAGTGAGATGCCAGCTCCTTTCATTCAGTCAGTAGCTTCAATCATTTCTGGTATATGAATAACATGATGTTTTTCAATGGCAAAAATCAATGAATATTGTAAATGCACAAACAGTAATTTCTCCGCATTGCAAGGTGCAATTCTGAAATTTTTTGCTTTTTTCTGCTCCTCTTAGCATGATAAAGAAGACTCAAAGAGAGTGAGATGCCAGCTCCTTTCATTCAGTCAGTAGCTTCAAACATTTCTGGTATATGAATAACATGTTTTTCAATGGCAAAAATCAATGAATATTGTAAATGCACAAACAGTAATTTCTCCGCATTGCAAGGTGCAATTCTGAAATTTTTTGCTTTTTCCTGCTCCTCTTAGCATGATAAAGAAGATTCAAAGAGAGTGAGATGCCAGCTCCTTTCATTCAGTCAGTAGCTTCAATTATTTCTGGACGTTTTTCAATGGCAAAAATCAATGAATATTGTAAATGCACAAACAGTAATTTCTCCGCATTGCAAGGTGCAAGTCTGAAATTTTTTGCTTTTTCCTGCTCCTCTTAGCATGATAAAGAAGATTCAAAGAGAGTGAGATGCCAGCTCCTTTCATTCAGTCAGTAGCTTCAATCATTTCTGGACGTTTTTCAATGGCAAAAATCAATGAATATTGTAAATGCACAAACAGTAATTTCTCCGCATTGCAAGGTGCAATTCTGAAATTTTTTGCTTTTTCCTGCTCCTCTTAGCATGATAAAGAAGATTCAAAGAGAGTGAGATGCCAGCTCCTTTCATTCAGTCAGTAGCTTCAATCATTTCTGGACGTTTTTCAATGGGAAAAATCAATGAATATTGTAAATGCACAAACAGTAATTTCTCCGCATTGCAAGGTGCAATTCTGAAATTTTTTGCTTTTTCCTGCTCCTCTTAGCATGATAAACAAGATTCAAAGAGAGTGAGATGCCAGCTCCTTTCATTCAGTCAGTAGCTTCAATCATTTCTGGACGTTTTTCAATGGCAAAAATCAATGAATATTGTAAATGCACAAACAGTAATTTCTCCGCATTGCAAGGTGCAATTCTGAAATTTTTTGCTTTTTCCTGCTCCTCTTAGCATGATAAAGAAGATTCAAAGAGAGTGAGATGCCAGCTCCTTTCATTCAGTCAGTAGCTTCAAACATTTCTGGTATATGAATAACATGATGTTTTTCAATGGCAAAAATCAATGAATATTGTAAATGCACAAACAGTAATTTCTCCGCATTGCAAGGTGCAATTCTGAAATTTTTTGCTTTTTCCTGCTCCTCTTAGCATGATAAAGAAGATTCAAAGAGAGTGAGATGCCAGCTCCTTTCATTCAGTCAGTAGCTTCAATCATTTCTGGACGTTTTTCAATGGCAAAAATCAATGAATATTGTAAATGCACAAACAGTAATTTCTCCGCATTGCAAGGTGCAATTCTGAAATTTTTTGCTTTTTCCTGCTCCTCTTAGCATGATAAACAAGATTCAAAGAGAGTGAGATGCCAGCTCCTTTCATTCAGTCAGTAGCTTCAATCATTTCTGGACGTTTTTCAATGGCAAAAATCAATGAATATTGTAAATGCACAAACAGTAATTTCTCCGCATTGCAAGGTGCAATTCTGAAATTTTTTGCTTTTTCCTGCTCCTCTTAGCATGATAAAGAAGATTCAAAGAGAGTGAGATGCCAGCTCCTTTCATTCAGTCAGTAGCTTCAAACATTTCTGGTATATGAATAACATGATGTTTTTCAATGGCAAAAATCAATGAATATTGTAAATGCACAAACAGTAATTTCTCCGCATTGCAAGGTGCAATTCTGAAATTTTTTGCTTTTTCCTGCTCCTCTTAGCATGATAAAGAAGATTCAAAGAGAGTGAGATGCCAGCTCCTTTCATTCAGTCAGTAGCTTCAATCATTTCTGAACGTTTTTCAATGGCAAAAATCAATGAATATTGTAAATGCACAAACAGTAATTTCTCCGCATTGCAAGGTGCAATTCTGAAATTTTTTGCTTTTTCCTGCTCCTCTTAGCATGATAAACAAGATTCAAAGAGAGTGAGATGCCAGCTCCTTTCATTCAGTCAGTAGCTTCAATCATTTCTGGACGTTTTTCAATGGCAAAAATCAATGAATATTGTAAATGCACAAACAGTAATTTCTCCGCATTGCAAGGTGCAATTCTGAAATTTTTTGCTTTTTTCTGCTCCTCTTAGCATGATAAAGAAGACTCAAAGAGAGTGAGATGCCAGCTCCTTTCATTCAGTCAGTAGCTTCAAACATTTCTGGTATATGAATAACATGATGTTTTTCAATGGCAAAAATCAATGAATATTGTAAATGCACAAACAGTAATTTCTCCGCATTGCAAGGTGCAATTCTGAAATTTTTTGCTTTTTCCTGCTCCTCTTAGCATGATAAAGAAGATTCAAAGAGAGTGAGATGCCAGCTCCTTTCATTCAGTCAGTAGCTTCAATCATTTCTGGACATTTTTCAATGGCAAAAATCAATGAATATTGTAAATGCACAAACTAATTTCTCCGCATTGCAAGTTGCAATTCTGAAATTTTTTGCTTTTTCCTGCTCCTCTTAGCATGATAAAGAAGATTCAAAGAGAGTGAGATGCCAGCTCCTTTCATTCAGTCAGTAGCTTCAATCATTTCTGGACGTTTTTCAATGGCAAAAATCAATGAATATTGTAAATGCACAAACAGTAATTTCTCCGCATTGCAAGGTGCAATTCTGAAATTTTTTACTTTTTCCTGCTCCTCTTAGCATGATAAAGAAGATTCAAAGAGAGTGAGATGCCAGCTCCTTTCATTCAGTCAGTAGCTTCAATCATTTCTGGTATATGAATAACATGATGTTTTTCAATGGCAAAAATCAATGAATATTGTAAATGCACAAACAGTAATTTCTCCGCATTGCAAGGTGCAATTCTGAAATTTTTTGCTTTTTTCTGCTCCTCTTAGCATGATAAAGAAGACTCAAAGAGAGTGAGATGCCAGCTCCTTTCATTCAGTCAGTAGCTTCAAACATTTCTGGTATATGAATAACATGTTTTTCAATGGCAAAAATCAATGAATATTGTAAATGCACAAACAGTAATTTCTCCGCATTGCAAGGTGCAATTCTGAAATTTTTTGCTTTTTCCTGCTCCTCTTAGCATGATAAAGAAGATTCAAAGAGAGTGAGATGCCAGCTCCTTTCATTCAGTCAGTAGCTTCAATTATTTCTGGACGTTTTTCAATGGCAAAAATCAATGAATATTGTAAATGCACAAACAGTAATTTCTCCGCATTGCAAGGTGCAATTCTGAAATTTTTTGCTTTTTCCTGCTCCTCTTAGCATGATAAACAAGATTCAAAGAGAGTGAGATGCCAGCTCCTTTCATTCAGTCAGTAGCTTCAATCATTTCTGGACGTTTTTCAATGGCAAAAATCAATGAATATTGTAAATGCACAAACAGTAATTTCTCCGCATTGCAAGGTGCAATTCTGAAATTTTTTGCTTTTTCCTGCTCCTCTTAGCATGATAAAGAAGATTCAGAGAGAGTGAGATGCCAGCTCCTTTCATTCAGTCAGTAGCTACAATCATTTCTGGACGTTTTTCAATGGCAAAAATCAATGAATATTGTAAATGCACAAACAGTAATTTCTCCGCATTGCAAGGTGCAATTCTGAAATTTTTTGCTTTTTCCTGCTCCTCTTAGCATGATAAAGAAGATTCAAAGAGAGTGAGATGCCAGCTCCTTTCATTCAGTCAGTAGCTTCAAACATTTCTGGTATATGAATAACATGATGTTTTTCAATGGCAAAAATCAATGAATATTGTAAATGCACAAACAGTAATTTCTCCGCATTGCAAGGTGCAATTCTGAAATTTTTTGCTTTTTCCTGCTCCTCTTAGCATGATAAAGAAGATTCAAAGAGCGTGAGATGCCAGCTCCTTTCATTCAGTCAGTAGCTTCAATCATTTCTGGACGTTTTTCAATGGCAAAAATCATTGAATATTGTAAATGCACAAACAGTAATTTCTCCGCATTGCAAGGTGCAATTCTGAAATTTTTTGCTTTTTCCTGCTCCTCTTAGCATGATAAAGAAGATTCAAAGAGAGTGAGATGCCAGCTCCTTTCATTCAGTCAGTAGCTTCAAACATTTCTGGTATATGAATAACATGATGTTTTTCAATGGCAAAAATCAATGAATATTGTAAATGCACAAACAGTAATTTCTCCGCATTGCAAGGTGCAATTCTGAAATTTTTTGCTTTTTCCTGCTCCTCTTAGCATGATAAAGAAGATTCAAAGAGAGTGAGATGCCAGCTCCTTTCATTCAGTCAGTAGCTTCAATCATTTCTGGACGTTTTTCAATGGCAAAAATCATTGAATATTGTAAATGCACAAACAGTAATTTCTCCGCATTGCAAGGTGCAATTCTGAAATTTTTTGCTTTTTCCTGCTCCTCTTAGCATGATAAAGAAGATTCAAAGAGAGTGAGATGCCAGCTCCTTTCATTCAGTCAGTAGCTTCAATCATTTCTGGTATATGAATAACATGATGTTTATCAATGGCAAAAATCAATGAATATTGTAAATGCACAAACAGTAATTTCTCCGCATTGCAAGGTGCAATTCTGAAATTTTTTGCTTTTTCCTGCTCCTCTTAGCATGATAAAGAAGATTCAAAGAGAGTGAGATGCCAGCTCCTTTCATTCAGTCAGTAGCTTCAATCATTTCTGGACGTTTTTCAATGGGAAAAATCAATGAATATTGTAAATGCACAAACAGTAATTTCTCCGCATTGCAAGGTGCAATTCTGAAATTTTTTGCTTTTTCCTGCTCCTCTTAGCATGATAAAGAAGATTCAAAGAGAGTGAGATGCCAGCTCCTTTCATTCAGTCAGTAGCTTCAATCATTTCTGGACGTTTTTCAATGGCAAAAATCATTGAATATTGTAAATGCACAAACAGTAATTTCTCCGCATTGCAAGGTGCAATTCTGAAATTTTTTGCTTTTTCCTGCTCCTCTTAGCATGATAAAGAAGATTCAAAGAGAGTGAGATGCCAGCTCCTTTCATTCAGTCAGTAGCTTCAATCATTTCTGGTATATGAATAACATGATGTTTTTCAATGGCAAAAATCAATGAATATTGTAAATGCACAAACAGTAATTTCTCCGCATTGCAAGGTGCAATTCTGAAATTTTTTGCTTTTTCCTGCTCCTCTTAGCATGATAAAGAAGATTCAAAGAGAGTGAGATGCCAGCTCCTTTCATTCAGTCAGTAGCTTCAATCATTTCTGGACGTTTTTCAATGGGAAAAATCAATGAATATTGTAAATGCACAAACAGTAATTTCTCCGCATTGCAAGGTGCAATTCTGAAATTTTTTGCTTTTTCCTGCTCCTCTTAGCATGATAAACAAGATTCAAAGAGAGTGAGATGCCAGCTCCTTTCATTCAGTCAGTAGCTTCAATCATTTCTGGACGTTTTTCAATGGCAAAAATCAATGAATATTGTAAATGCACAAACAGTAATTTCTCCGCATTGCAAGGTGCAATTCTGAAATTTTTTGCTTTTTCCTGCTCCTCTTAGCATGATAAAGAAGATTCAAAGAGAGTGAGATGCCAGCTCCTTTCATTCAGTCAGTAGCTTCAAACATTTCTGGTATATGAATAACATGATGTTTTTCAATGGCAAAAATCAATGAATATTGTAAATGCACAAACAGTAATTTCTCCGCATTGCAAGGTGCAATTCTGAAATTTTTTGCTTTTTCCTGCTCCTCTTAGCATGATAAAGAAGATTCAAAGAGAGTGAGATGCCAGCTCCTTTCATTCAGTCAGTAGCTTCAATCATTTCTGGACGTTTTTCAATGGCAAAAATCAATGAATATTGTAAATGCACAAACAGTAATTTCTCCGCATTGCAAGGTGCAATTCTGAAATTTTTTGCTTTTTCCTGCTCCTCTTAGCATGATAAACAAGATTCAAAGAGAGTGAGATGCCAGCTCCTTTCATTCAGTCAGTAGCTTCAATCATTTCTGGACGTTTTTCAATGGCAAAAATCAATGAATATTGTAAATGCACAAACAGTAATTTCTCCGCATTGCAAGGTGCAATTCTGAAATTTTTTGCTTTTTCCTGCTCCTCTTAGCATGATAAAGAAGATTCAAAGAGAGTGAGATGCCAGCTCCTTTCATTCAGTCAGTAGCTTCAAACATTTCTGGTATATGAATAACATGATGTTTTTCAATGGCAAAAATCAATGAATATTGTAAATGCACAAACAGTAATTTCTCCGCATTGCAAGGTGCAATTCTGAAATTTTTTGCTTTTTCCTGCTCCTCTTAGCATGATAAAGAAGATTCAAAGAGAGTGAGATGCCAGCTCCTTTCATTCAGTCAGTAGCTTCAATCATTTCTGGACGTTTTTCAATGGCAAAAATCAATGAATATTGTAAATGCACAAACAGTAATTTCTCCGCATTGCAAGGTGCAATTCTGAAATTTTTTGCTTTTTCCTGCTCCTCTTAGCATGATAAACAAGATTCAAAGAGAGTGAGATGCCAGCTCCTTTCATTCAGTCAGTAGCTTCAATCATTTCTGGACGTTTTTCAATGGCAAAAATCAATGAATATTGTAAATGCACAAACAGTAATTTCTCCGCATTGCAAGGTGCAATTCTGAAATTTTTTGCTTTTTTCTGCTCCTCTTAGCATGATAAAGAAGACTCAAAGAGAGTGAGATGCCAGCTCCTTTCATTCAGTCAGTAGCTTCAAACATTTCTGGTATATGAATAACATGTTTTTCAATGGCAAAAATCAATGAATATTGTAAATGCACAAACAGTAATTTCTCCGCATTGCAAGGTGCAATTCTGAAATTTTTTGCTTTTTCCTGCTCCTCTTAGCATGATAAAGAAGATTCAAAGAGAGTGAGATGCCAGCTCCTTTCATTCAGTCAGTAGCTTCAATCATTTCTGGACGTTTTTCAATGGCAAAAATCAATGAATATTGTAAATGCACAAACAGTAATTTCTCCGCATTGCAAGGTGCAATTCTGAAATTTTTTGCTTTTTCCTGCTCCTCTTAGCATGATAAACAAGATTCAAAGAGAGTGAGATGCCAGCTCCTTTCATTCAGTCAGTAGCTTCAATCATTTCTGGACGTTTTTCAATGGCAAAAATCAATGAATATTGTAAATGCACAAACAGTAATTTCTCCGCATTGCAAGGTGCAATTCTGAAATTTTTTGCTTTTTCCTGCTCCTCTTAGCATGATAAAGAAGATTCAAAGAGAGTGAGATGCCAGCTCCTTTCATTCAGTCAGTAGCTTCAATCATTTCTGGACGTTTTTCAATGGCAAAAATCATTGAATATTGTAAATGCACAAACAGTAATTTCTCCGCATTGCAAGGTGCAATTCTGAAATTTTTTGCTTTTTCCTGCTCCTCTTAGCATGATAAAGAAGATTCAAAGAGAGTGAGATGCCAGCTCCTTTCATTCAGTCAGTAGCTTCAATCATTTCTGGAATATGAATAACATGATGTTTTTCAATGGCAAAAATCAATGAATATTGTAAATGCACAAACAGTAATTTCTCCGCATTGCAAGGTGCAATTCTGAAATTTTTTGCTTTTTCCTGCTCCTCTTAGCATGATAAAGAAGATTCAAAGAGAGTGAGATGCCAGCTCCTTTCATTCAGTCAGTAGCTTCAATCATTTCTGGACGTTTTTCAATGGCAAAAATCATTGAATATTGTAAATGCACAAACAGTAATTTCTCCGCATTGCAAGGTGCAATTCTGAAATTTTTTGCTTTTTCCTGCTCCTCTTAGCATGATAAAGAAGATTCAAAGAGAGTGAGATGCCAGCTCCTTTCATTCAGTCAGTAGCTTCAATCATTTCTGGTATATGAATAACATGATGTTTTTCAATGGCAAAAATCAATGAATATTGTAAATGCACAAACAGTAATTTCTCCGCATTGCAAGGTGCAATTCTGAAATTTTTTGCTTTTTCCTGCTCCTCTTAGCATGATAAAGAAGATTCAAAGAGAGTGAGATGCCAGCTCCTTTCATTCAGTCAGTAGCTTCAATCATTTCTGGACGTTTTTCAATGGGAAAAATCAATGAATATTGTAAATGCACAAACAGTAATTTCTCCGCATTGCAAGGTGCAATTCTGAAATTTTTTGCTTTTTCCTGCTCCTCTTAGCATGATAAACAAGATTCAAAGAGAGTGAGATGCCAGCTCCTTTCATTCAGTCAGTAGCTTCAATCATTTCTGGACGTTTTTCAATGGCAAAAATCAATGAATATTGTAAATGCACAAACAGTAATTTCTCCGCATTGCAAGGTGCAATTCTGAAATTTTTTGCTTTTTCCTGCTCCTCTTAGCATGATAAAGAAGATTCAAAGAGAGTGAGATGCCAGCTCCTTTCATTCAGTCAGTAGCTTCAAACATTTCTGGTATATGAATAACATGATGTTTTTCAATGGCAAAAATCAATGAATATTGTAAATGCACAAACAGTAATTTCTCCGCATTGCAAGGTGCAATTCTGAAATTTTTTGCTTTTTCCTGCTCCTCTTAGCATGATAAAGAAGATTCAAAGAGAGTGAGATGCCAGCTCCTTTCATTCAGTCAGTAGCTTCAATCATTTCTGGACGTTTTTCAATGGCAAAAATCAATGAATATTGTAAATGCACAAACAGTAATTTCTCCGCATTGCAAGGTGCAATTCTGAAATTTTTTGCTTTTTCCTGCTCCTCTTAGCATGATAAACAAGATTCAAAGAGAGTGAGATGCCAGCTCCTTTCATTCAGTCAGTAGCTTCAATCATTTCTGGACGTTTTTCAATGGCAAAAATCAATGAATATTGTAAATGCACAAACAGTAATTTCTCCGCATTGCAAGGTGCAATTCTGAAATTTTTTGCTTTTTTCTGCTCCTCTTAGCATGATAAAGAAGACTCAAAGAGAGTGAGATGCCAGCTCCTTTCATTCAGTCAGTAGCTTCAAACATTTCTGGTATATGAATAACATGATGTTTTTCAATGGCAAAAATCAATGAATATTGTAAATGCACAAACAGTAATTTCTCCGCATTGCAAGGTGCAATTCTGAAATTTTTTGCTTTTTCCTGCTCCTCTTAGCATGATAAAGAAGATTCAAAGAGAGTGAGATGCCAGCTCCTTTCATTCAGTCAGTAGCTTCAATCATTTCTGGACGTTTTTCAATGGCAAAAATCAATGAATATTGTAAATGCACAAACTAATTTCTCCGCATTGCAAGTTGCAATTCTGAAATTTTTTGCTTTTTCCTGCTCCTCTTAGCATGATAAAGAAGATTCAAAGAGAGTGAGATGCCAGCTCCTTTCATTCAGTCAGTAGCTTCAATCATTTCTGGACGTTTTTCAATGGCAAAAATCAATGAATATTGTAAATGCACAAACAGTAATTTCTCCGCATTGCAAGGTGCAATTCTGAAATTTTTTGCTTTTTCCTGCTCCTCTTAGCATGATAAAGAAGATTCAAAGAAAGTGAGATGCCAGCTCCTTTCATTCAGTCAGTAGCTTCAATCATTTCTGGTATATGAATAACATGATGTTTTTCAATGGCAAAAATCAATGAATATTGTAAATGCACAAACAGTAATTTCTCCGCATTGCAAGGTGCAATTCTGAAATTTTTTGCTTTTTTCTGCTCCTCTTAGCATGATAAAGAAGACTCAAAGAGAGTGAGATGCCAGCTCCTTTCATTCAGTCAGTAGCTTCAAACATTTCTGGTATATGAATAACATGTTTTTCAATGGCAAAAATCAATGAATATTGTAAATGCACAAACAGTAATTTCTCCGCATTGCAAGGTGCAATTCTGAAATTTTTTGCTTTTTCCTGCTCCTCTTAGCATGATAAAGAAGATTCAAAGAGAGTGAGATGCCAGCTCCTTTCATTCAGTCAGTAGCTTCAATTATTTCTGGACGTTTTTCAATGGCAAAAATCAATGAATATTGTAAATGCACAAACAGTAATTTCTCCGCATTGCAAGGTGCAATTCTGAAATTTTTTGCTTTTTCCTGCTCCTCTTAGCATGATAAAGAAGATTCAAAGAGAGTGAGATGCCAGCTCCTTTCATTCAGTCAGTAGCTTCAAACATTTCTGGTATATGAATAACATGATGTTTTTCAATGGCAAAAATCAATGAATATTGTAAATGCACAAACAGTAATTTCTCCGCATTGCAAGGTGCAATTCTGAAATTTTTTGCTTTTTCCTGCTCCTCTTAGCATGATAAAGAAGATTCAAAGAGAGTGAGATGCCAGCTCCTTTCATTCAGTCAGTAGCTTCAATCATTTCTGGACGTTTTTCAATGGCAAAAATCAATGAATATTGTAAATGCACAAACAGTAATTTCTCCGCATTGCAAGGTGCAATTCTGAAATTTTTTGCTTTTTCCTGCTCCTCTTAGCATGATAAACAAGATTCAAAGAGAGTGAGATGCCAGCTCCTTTCATTCAGTCAGTAGCTTCAATCATTTCTGGACGTTTTTCAATGGCAAAAATCAATGAATATTGTAAATGCACAAACAGTAATTTCTCCGCATTGCAAGGTGCAATTCTGAAATTTTTTGCTTTTTTCTGCTCCTCTTAGCATGATAAAGAAGACTCAAAGAGAGTGAGATGCCAGCTCCTTTCATTCAGTCAGTAGCTTCAAACATTTCTGGTATATGAATAACATGTTTTTCAATGGCAAAAATCAATGAATATTGTAAATGCACAAACAGTAATTTCTCCGCATTGCAAGGTGCAATTCTGAAATTTTTTGCTTTTTCCTGCTCCTCTTAGCATGATAAAGAAGATTCAAAGAGAGTGAGATGCCAGCTCCTTTCATTCAGTCAGTAGCTTCAATCATTTCTGGACGTTTTTCAATGGCAAAAATCAATGAATATTGTAAATGCACAAACAGTAATTTCTCCGCATTGCAAGGTGCAATTCTGAAATTTTTTGCTTTTTCCTGCTCCTCTTAGCATGATAAACAAGATTCAAAGAGAGTGAGATGCCAGCTCCTTTCATTCAGTCAGTAGCTTCAATCATTTCTGGACGTTTTTCAATGGCAAAAATCAATGAATATTGTAAATGCACAAACAGTAATTTCTCCGCATTGCAAGGTGCAATTCTGAAATTTTTTGCTTTTTCCTGCTCCTCTTAGCATGATAAAGAAGATTCAAAGAGAGTGAGATGCCAGCTCCTTTCATTCAGTCAGTAGCTTCAATCATTTCTGGACGTTTTTCAATGGCAAAAATCATTGAATATTGTAAATGCACAAACAGTAATTTCTCCGCATTGCAAGGTGCAATCTGAAATTTTTTGCTTTTTCCTGCTCCTCTTAGCATGATAAAGAAGATTCAAAGAGAGTGAGATGCCAGCTCCTTTCATTCAGTCAGTAGCTTCAATCATTTCTGGAATATGAATAACATGATGTTTTTCAATGGCAAAAATCAATGAATATTGTAAATGCACAAACAGTAATTTCTCCGCATTGCAAGGTGCAATTCTGAAATTTTTTGCTTTTTCCTGCTCCTCTTAGCATGATAAAGAAGATTCAAAGAGAGTGAGATGCCAGCTCCTTTCATTCAGTCAGTAGCTTCAATCATTTCTGGACGTTTTTCAATGGCAAAAATCATTGAATATTGTAAATGCACAAACAGTAATTTCTCCGCATTGCAAGGTGCAATTCTGAAATTTTTTGCTTTTTCCTGCTCCTCTTAGCATGATAAAGAAGATTCAAAGAGAGTGAGATGCCAGCTCCTTTCATTCAGTCAGTAGCTTCAATCATTTCTGGTATATGAATAACATGATGTTTTTCAATGGCAAAAATCAATGAATATTGTAAATGCACAAACAGTAATTTCTCCGCATTGCAAGGTGCAATTCTGAAATTTTTTGCTTTTTCCTGCTCCTCTTAGCATGATAAAGAAGATTCAAAGAGAGTGAGATGCCAGCTCCTTTCATTCAGTCAGTAGCTTCAATCATTTCTGGACGTTTTTCAATGGGAAAAATCAATGAATATTGTAAATGCACAAACAGTAATTGTCTCGCATTGCAAGGTGCAATTCTGAAATTTTTTGCTTTTTCCTGCTCCTCTTAGCATGATAAACAAGATTCAAAGAGAGTGAGATGCCAGCTCCTTTCATTCAGTCAGTAGCTTCAATCATTTCTGGACGTTTTTCAATGGCAAAAATCAATGAATATTGTAAATGCACAAACAGTAATTTCTCCGCATTGCAAGGTGCAATTCTGAAATTTTTTGCTTTTTCCTGCTCCTCTTAGCATGATAAAGAAGATTCAAAGAGAGTGAGATGCCAGCTCCTTTCATTCAGTCAGTAGCTTCAAACATTTCTGGTATATGAATAACATGATGTTTTTCAATGGCAAAAATCAATGAATATTGTAAATGCACAAACAGTAATTTCTCCGCATTGCAAGGTGCAATTCTGAAATTTTTTGCTTTTTCCTGCTCCTCTTAGCATGATAAAGAAGATTCAAAGAGAGTGAGATGCCAGCTCCTTTCATTCAGTCAGTAGCTTCAATCATTTCTGGACGTTTTTCAATGGCAAAAATCAATGAATATTGTAAATGCACAAACAGTAATTTCTCCGCATTGCAAGGTGCAATTCTGAAATTTTTTGCTTTTTCCTGCTCCTCTTAGCATGATAAACAAGATTCAAAGAGAGTGAGATGCCAGCTCCTTTCATTCAGTCAGTAGCTTCAATCATTTCTGGACGTTTTTCAATGGCAAAAATCAATGAATATTGTAAATGCACAAACAGTAATTTCTCCGCATTGCAAGGTGCAATTCTG